>NW_027500202.1:0-91300 GCF_021521415.1 Bidens hawaiensis
AGTAAAATGTAAAGATGGACTCAAGTTATTAATCTTTGATAAATTTGATAAAGTTGTCAATACCGTATCAAGTTGTATACCAAAAAGTATATTTAAAATATAAATTATTATTGTAACATTTCATTTGACATGTAACTTAATATATTGTTAAACGTACACGACTTAGATTAATGCGGAGTTTATTCTCAAACATCTAACTTTCAACTTTAATTTGATTTAAATAGTTACATTTTTGGGTTCTCATAGTGTTCCTTGTAATTTAACAATATTTGTTTGATTTTGTTAATAATTTGTTTTGATTTGGAATATGCTTTGTCAAGTTTGCTTATTATATGATTCATATGATAAACATGTATTTCGTCGAATTGATTCGTACTTAATTCTTATCTTGAATTTGTTTTATCTTAATTCGTATATGGTTTTATTGTTCTTTTTATGTTGTGGAGTTGGGTTATGTTTCATACCTAATGGGTAAAATAAGTTAAGCTACAGTTATAATCAAAGGGAAACATGTAGGAACTAATCCTAAATACGTATTTAAGTGTAAATATACTTTTTAATGTTTTCCATGAACAAATTTTACTTTCTAGTATTATAGGTAGTGGTCATATTTAGCACATTATTTACGGACATTATGGTACTTTCAAAATTTATTTGGTAGGTTCCACTAATTTTAATTCCAATGACATAATTAGTATTTGGGAAATAATATCAAAATTTTGATAATAAGAAATATATATAATACATTTTTTTCACAGACATTATGTGTTGGAAGTAACCCGTTAATGTGGCCTTACAAATTATTTGAATTAAGTTAACCAATATGACAATAAAAACAAGCCCCAACATTTACAAAATGGAAGTAATTGTAATAAGTTTAAGGGACTTTATAATTTCCCTTTAGATGTTTTTAATGAAGAGAATTAGTTTTATAACCGATCATCATTTTTTTATCATTAGTATGCCACACCCTAACCAACGGCGGAAATGCCGGAGCGTTAACTGATTGCTCACATCTTTTCAAAGGTTACTATCATGCACTATTAAAAGTTTTGATATCTATTAAATAAATTTCAAAAGAAACAAATATTCATACAATATCCAAAAAAAAAAGTGCATCAACAATCAAAATTCATAATTAATATTTTTTCGTTAATTTTCTTCTAGCATAAATCCTTAAGTGATCTTGTACTTCAATTACTTCACACCAAACGATGACGTGCATATGCGTTGAACATAAAGTGGTTTTGTCGACATAAGGTTGAGTGAGCAACACATCAGATTTAAATGTACATATAGTATATATAAAAATAAGTAGTGCAACAAGTCATATGAGAATAACAAATTAACCAAATGAGCAAGTATAACTAAGATATCGAGAAGCACAAAGGCTATAACGACTGGCGTATGATCATACTATTCTGAGATTATGTTGGACCTCTCCGAATGCGGTTCACGTAAAGCATATAAGCACATAAACAAGTAAGGTATAAGTTGTTAACACATAAGACAATAGATGCAGTTTTGTGTACAAGTATATATGAGAAATATAAGTTTTACACATATGTCCCCAAAACGTGAGAAACGAGTAATATAGGGGAATATGGTACTCACCTGATCGGATGAACGAAATAAAGATGATGATGATGATGATGATGATGAGAAAGATAAATCCTTCAAGATATACCGTCAAGGATTCCTAGTTAGATAAGGATAAAATAAGATTAATTATAAAGATATAACCAAATTTGATGAATTAGTATCTCGGTGTGATTTGAGTTATGCTTGGGATTATAATATTATAGATTTGAACGATTGATTTATATAGTTAGAATCATTTGTCTTATTAGTTATAAATTCACCAATAACTATCCTTGATAAAATATATAATCAAATACTTAAATAATTTACATAATATAAGATATGTTTGAAATAATAAAATCTAAATAAATAAATTATTAAGTATACAAATTAAATAAAAAAATTTAATTAAATAAAAAGTGAGATATAATTTTAATTATTTGAATAAATAAAATACTAATAAATAAATAGATAATGTGTAATTATTTAAATATAATATGTAGTAAGATGTGAATCAATATTTTGTTTAAATCTTTTAAGGAAAAATTTATTTAATACGTTTATTGAATATAATATGTATATAAACAAATTTATAAAGACATTCAACGGCGAGAAAAACACCAATATTTATGTAGGGTTTTAATAAATTAACGATGATTTATATACTTATAATACACACACACACATATATATATATAAATATATATATATATATATATAATATATATACACACATATATATACATATGCGTAATCGAAAGCTTTAGACGAGATGTGAAAAGAAACACGACCTCTAATATGTCGGTTTTAATAAAATAATATTTAATTATTAATTAATAGTAATCTTAAAAGCCTTAAAACAGTTTACCACAATAAAAAAATAAAAACCTAAAAACACGGGCTGCCAGGACTCAAACCCACGCGGTAGCCGAGTCACCAAGAACACAAACACAAAACAAACCAGTTACTCCATACAGTTAGTTAGTTAAAGAATAAGAAAGAAAATTTATAAATAAGCAGTCATGAATCCCAAACAGATTAAGAACCCTAATCTCAAATCGTTTAATATGTTAAGTTCTTGTTCAATTCATGTTAGGGTTAATGATTTACAGATTATAACGATCACATAACCATGGTTAATTACCTGAAACGTTGTTGTATTGTTGGTGAACCATAAACGAAACCCCAAGACGGAGAGACTAGACAAGATGCAGGTTTGGATAATCAAATTAAGCATAGGGTTCTTGATTGCGCTGCATAAATCATTGTATCTACCTGTAACATCCCGTTTTCTGATTTCGGTTAATAAACGAAGTATGAGTTATTATGAGTCGGGCTAGTGTTGGGTAAATGGATACTGGTTATGGATTTGGGTTATGAAAGAAAGAAGGAAAGACCATGCACTTAAGCCCATGATCAATAATTATATAAACCATTAATCACCCATTTAATTCATTTTACACATACTCCATACACCACAGAAACACACACTTAAGCTCTCTCTTTCTCTCTAATCCTCTCTCTAGCCGAAGTATAGAAGAGAAAACCGATCCCGACCCAAGGTATGATTGTATTTTGTTGTATGAGCTTAAATCCGTTAGTTATGGTCACGAAACGACGAGCCGCACCGTTAAACCGTTAAAGTCACAAGATACGGGTGGAATCGGGTATAAACCGAGCCTATGATGAGCTTAGGGGTCACCCTAGCTCAGATCTGGGTCGAACGTGATGAAAAACGAGTTAAAACTCGTTTTTTCCGGCGAATCCGCGGTTTTCCTGCGGCGCCGCCGGAAAAGTTAATACGAGGTATATGATGTCAGGGAATGTTCTGACATTCCCTGACCTAACCCTAATTCGCTAAGGAAAGTTAACGAATTAGAGGTACTTCGTTAACGGGAAGTTAACGAATTGAAAGCAATTCGTCAAGCGATTCGTTAAAGGAAAATCTAACGAGCTAGACTTAATTCGTGTTTAAATTCGTTAAAGAAAAGTTAACGAACTAGCTCCCAATTCGCGATTGATCATTCGTTAAAGGAAATAACGAATTAGAAGGTCCAGTTCGCTATTTGGACTGGTTCGCTATATGGACTGATTCGTTAAGGGTCCAGTTAATTAAAGGGTTCAATTCGTTAAAAGAACCAGTTCGCTAAAATAATCCAATTCGTTATGAACCAGTAACGAATTAGAAGTTTAGCAGAATGACCAGAACAGTCCCTGGACTTATAAACGAATGGTTTAATTATAGAAAAGCCCTTGGACTTTTTAAGTTAGAAAATTTATTGATGGTTCAAAATTCTAATGGAAAATGTGTTAAGACAGTTAATAGAAATAAAATATTTCCAAGCTGACATGGCAGCTCGACCCCAGCCAGGGGCTCTGCCCCTTGGACCCTGCTAGGGGCTGCCGCCCCTAGACCCCGCTGCAAGGGGCGCTGCCCCTGGACCCCCGTTCGTTGAGGGTTATAATTAGACTAGAAATGCGAAATGAGTAGTGATAGTTAATTGATGCATGTAATTATTATACAGTTAGTCGTGCCTAATTGAAGAAAGGAATAACTATTAACGGTGAACGTAACCTACTTCAGGTGAGTTTCTAGCCCCCTTTCCTTGTTATGTTTTCGGGGCTGTGTGCATACTCGATGTGATTAGTTAATACATTTACCTTATGTGGTAAGTGTATGCCTTATATGATTATGTATAAACGATTGCTTGTCGGTACGTGAACGATCTTCGGATATTGCACGTACTGTCAAGGTATAATGTTATGTATAATGTACGAATGATATGTATGCATGTTATGAATGAATGTAAGAGATAGTCAGGTACAGAGGAAAGGGACAGAGCCCTAATAATACTCAAGGTAGACAAGGACTGGACCCTAATAATATTCGAGGCAGAAAAGGAACCGAGCCCTTTATAAATCTCGAGGCAGAAAGGGACTGAGCCCTAGTAATATTCAAGGCAGAAAAGGGACCAGACCCTAATAATATCCGAGGCAGAAAAATGGACCAGACCCTAATAATATCTGAGGCAGAATAGAATAATGTAAAGTAGAATTTAGAATAAAGTATGAAGGTAAGTATGTATATTATGAACGAATTACGAAAGTATAAAGTACGTATGGAAGTACGAAGTTATGAATGTATTGAATGTTGTATGATTAACTAGAACTCACTCAGCGTAGCTGACATTTAGTATGCACGCAGGCTAATCGACTAAGGTAGTTGGCTTGAGGAAGACACATGGCAGGATCCGAAGAGGCTGGCATCTGGAGATTTGCCGTGATGTTTGAAATACAATGTTTTATGTTCTGTTTTTGAAAGACAAGTTATGGATGTTTTTAACGAATGGTTGACTTTTATATTATTCCGGAAAGTTTTTATTAACTCTGATATTTAGAACCGCGTTTATGAGTAAATCCAACACGAAAGTGAGGCACCGATAACGGAGCCTTACACTACCAAATTAATTGTGTTATCATCGTCTGTTATTTCATAGTTCGTTTTATAAATGTGACGGGTTCTAAGAATAACAATACTCGTTCAATTGATCGAGTTTCTTGAAATTGAGTTGTCGGTATAGCTTAATATTGATTTACAAACGATCCTTGGTGATCCATTCCATGTTAACAACGAAGATTTAGGCTCAAGATACAATCTAGTTGCGGTTACGGGTCAAATACGGGTTTGAGTAGTTTGGTTATGAATTTGGGTTAAAAATATATATTAATATAATTATTTTTCATATTTTGCATATTGAACCCTGAACTTGTTAGATGGAAACATAAAGAGGTAAAACTATAGTTTAGAATGAGTTGTGTATTTAAATGAAAGTTATAAATATGTTTTAAACAAATGATTAAACATAATACTATAACAATTAATTTAATTCGATAAATGTGGTATTTTATTTGATTAAATAACCCGAACATAAAAGTGGGTCGGGTTTAATATATTATAAGAAAACCCGAGTTGTTACAGTCTCCCCTACTTTAGGGAATTTAGTCACGAAATTAAAGAATAGTATAACGAAACAATTGCGTTTTGAGGAAAGAAAATTTTAAAAATGATTTTTAAAATTTATCAGAACTTTGAATATTTAAAACAACGCTCCAAATGAAATCATATAAGGACACTTATATATAGGATGTACAAACGGCGTATCCACCATGTCCTTATCATCTCTACATTTGTACCGTTATCCCAGCTCATTTTGATTCTATATTATGACACACAATTGCACACATTGTGATTTCCATGCGAGGACTTCGATAATTATGTAGGCCTCCATAATTACTTAGATCGTCGGATGGTCCACATAATTCGTCCCATCGTGTGGGTTACATAAGATTTGAAAATACATGATATCGAGGAAACGAAAGTTTTAATACATTTTTGTTGTAAATAAAAGAGAGTCATTTGTGTAAAATATTGCTAAAATGAATTGAACTCTTTTTTATTTTATTTTATTTTTCTTTTTTTTGATTTGTTTTAATAAAATATTAAAATTTCTAAAACATCTTTAGAAAGTATAGTATTGCAAACAATTATTTTTGAAAATATAGATTTTCTTGTATGAGCAAAAATCACTTAAAATTAATAAATTAGTAGAATTTAAATTGATTAAATCCAAAAATCGTATAAAGATTTGTTATAATATACGATTGAGAAATGCAAAGTATGTTTAGATAAAAGTGACAAAAACACATTCTTTAATAAACTTAGTTATGAATAACTTGATTAATAGTGCTATAAAAATTTGAATAATAACTGAAATATTTTTATTAGGTCGCAAAGTAGGGTTTAATAGAGTAAGTTTCGAAATTCTGAGCTTGATAAATATGATTGAATCGGGAACACACGTGACGTAGGTGACTAGGATTTCCATAGTCGTGGCAAGTGTTAACAAGATATTCGAACGATTACAGTTGGTACAAAACGATATGAGGATTTAATTGAATAGTGATAGTGGCAAGTGAAGCGTAATGAGTGAACTTTGACGTAAAGTTCCTTGTTTGAGGCGCTATGATTTTGTTGAGATTGATTGTTAATTTTATTGACATGATATAGTTGATGTTTTAGGCTTACGTTTGTTATTGTCGTTACGAGAATGAGTAGAGGGGTAAATGAATTGAATTTATCAATAAGGAAGTTAAAGAACACGATTGAACTGATTGCATTAATGCTTTGGAAGTTGAGTTGATATTTTAGAGATCGCATGCGCTATCTCATTGACTAACATGTGGCCATGAGGCGGTTATAGAAAATAAATGATCGATGTTGTTTGATGTTGAGAAAACATTCTATGATTAATAAAGATGTGATTTAATGAGAAGATTGGATAGTTGTGTAGATTTCATATGAGTTATTGCATAAAACGAAAGTTAAATATATTATGCTGATGTTTATTCATAACTTAAGGATAAGTAAGAATCCAAATTGAAAATCAATGTGTTAATTTGATGAGTTAACAAGTTTTATCAAAGTTTGACATGTTTTAACAAATTAAAATTTTTGAGGTTGAATACCTGAAATACATTTCATAGTTTATGTATATGTTACCATGAGTATAAGAAAGATATTCGATTATTTGATCGTGCGATACTATTATTTAAATTAATTGATATTCTGATAATATAATAACGTGATAAGTTGAATAGGAAAACCAATTTAATAATATAGTGTAAACTGTTTTGATCGTGCAATTACTTGCTTAATGAATGAATAATTTGTGTCCGATCAAGAGAATAAAATGTTTTGAGTATATGAATAGATCGAATCAATAGATCTTGAATCAAAAATGATTTCGTAAGCAAGTAATTGAATAATTTAATAACAGAATAATTGAATAGTTAAATCATATAATAAATTGTTTCGTATAAAATCAAACAAATAAAACAATTAACAAATGTTCTTCGAGGTGTTGGTTTTCCCATGAGCTTTCCATCGCATTTTGTTTCCCCAACTTATTAGCATACCAAAACCAAAACAAACATGTGACTTGGCCTCCATGAGCTACATGGAAATTTGAATGGCCCAACTTAATTAACGAATCAACGAATCAATTAAGTTTGTCGGCCCATGAGCGTTACATGGCGATTTAACCGACCAAACTAAGTCTCGAATAAACGAACTCAAGCATAAGTAGTTGGAACATCTCGTGTATCACCACAGATGATAATGTTCCAACAAAATATCACAAATATAACAACTTCTGCAAATGTACAGTTGGTGTGTCCATGGCGTCCCATGGGTTTTACACCCGACTAGACATTTTAAAAACAATAAAACACAATAAAGAGTGTAACAGTTTAGCCGGTTACGTTAAACGCTTAAAGTGTCAGTCGCATGACAATTTCCACTATGGCAGCGAATCTTGTCATACTCCCTAGTCTTAAGTGAAAACGAGCAAAAACAAAGCCAGGAAATTCGCAAGGAAATTTCCGACAATAAAAGGCAATCTAATAAAATTTAATATAAATATTTTAAGATTGAGGCATAGTGTCACACCCCGATCGTGATGGCGGAATAATCGAGGCGCGGCGACTAAGTCGTGATTGTTGAGCACAATAGTATAAAAGTCTAAATGCATAAACATAACCAAAATGTCAAATATTACACCATCCAGGTAACATGAAACAAATTGTTTTAATACAAAATATCAAGTTTCCAAACAACTCCTAGACTAGCCTTCATCTCTCTAAGGCCTCTAAACTTGCTAGGGATTTCTTGCTGCATTATTTCCTGAAAACATGTAACAAACTGTCAACTACATAAAGTAGATGAGTGAATTCATAGGTTTAAAGAAAAAGAGTTTATACACAAACATACTAGTATAGGTTGTAGGGGTTTATATATAGGGTGTACCTGCGGCTAACCCACCACTCCTACAACTTATACTACTATGTTTGGATATAATACCCGGTTTTAAGATGGTTTGTAAGAAAAGGGCTCTTGGTTTTCCAAAGAGGTTTTTGTAGTAAGTAAAACATGAAATGTTCTCCTGGACTCTCAGCGGGCTTATTATTCTCCCATTAGAGTCGTTTGTGATAAGATTACTCAAAGATTTGTGGTCTCCCAACGGTACATGTAGCACATAGCAGTTAAGCATAAATAAGGACATATAGATTTGAGCATGCTAAGTTTACTAGATAAACCAACACCAAGATCCCACTGTTTACTAGTATCCAAGATGATGGTGAATAAATGATGATGATGATGAATGATGATGAAACTCAATGATCACACAAGACTTGATTGATCCCACGCAAGACTTAAACCAAGACTACCTCGTTCTTGTCATCCAGGACTCAGCTAGGTTCTACCGAGAGTAGGATAGACTCCCCAAAGAATCCTGGGTTCCCTTGGTCCCTACCGAGACTAGTATAGGTCCTCAAGAGTTATGGATTTCACCGAGACTAGTATGAAATCCCAAGAGTTACGAGTGCCACCGAGAATAGAATGCCACTCATGGTCGCGAGTTCTACCGAGAGTAGAATAGACTCTCGCGTCCAATTCAACTCATGATGCTTTGATCTCTAGATTTCCATGCTGACACAATGACTATGATGATATGAATATGATTCCCATTCCATGATGTCAATGTTCATAGAATTTCCCATACTCATTGATTTCCAATGTTCTTAGATCTCCATAAGTTGATGGGTTTTCCCCATGTTCATAGATTTCCAAAGTTTATAGATTCTTAAAAAGCTTGTGGATTTCCGCACGTGTGTAGAAATCCAAAAGTTTATAGTTTAAAGAGTGTTTGCATAAATGATTTTATCCAAACGTGTAAAGTTACCATGTTTCCACCCATAGTTTTGAAAAGCTTAAATAGGGGCTATGAACTCACCTTGATCTCGGGTTAGGATGGTGCTACAATAGATCTCCTTAGCCTAGAGTTGAACATATATATAAGGTTAACAACGTGCTATAAGTCTAAGAAAACGAGCTTACGCGGCTCGAGCAAAAACTGGGTTTTAAAGACGAAAACAGCTTGGTTCTGGCTTGATTCGATCGAATAGGAACACGTTCGATCGAATAGACACACATTCGGTCGAATCTGAGGCACACTCGATCGAACTAGAAACACATTTGGTCGAACCAGTTGGAAAAACTCGTTCGGTCGAACATGGAACTTGTTCGATCGAATAGACACTCGTTCGATCGAATACGAAACTCATTCGGTCGAATGAGTTGGAGACCATTCGGTTGCTTTCCTATTCGATCGACTGGACTGATTCGATCGACTGGTTCGATCGAATGAGTCTGATTCGACTCCTTCAAGCTGGGCGACGGAGAAACCTACGGGTTTTTCAGATTTTCCAGATTTTTGACCCAAAATCGAAGTTTTTGACATGGAAATGCTCGGGATTGAAAGGGCTATCGATTCCTAGTGATTTTAAACACAAAAGCCTGCATTTTGACACCAAAACAAGACGGTTTTTGACCCGAAAACTCTAGAAACGAAAATGGGTGTTTTTGCTCGATTTGAGGCCGAAAATGGTTATGAAAATGGATGATTTTCAAGAAGATCTTACCAAGAATAACAACAAACAGATTTGTGGACTCGGATTTGAAGTTTGAAGACTTTCTCTCTCTAGTTTCTCTCTCTAGAATGAGAGTGTTTGGGTGGGAAGTGTTGGTGGAAATGAAAGAGATGGTGTAAGAATACTTGATTTTCCGCTTAAATACTCGGGTGACTCGGGTTCGGGTTTAGGCTACCGACGGGTCAAGACTAGTCGAGTTCATAAGTTTTTAAACAAACTAAAACTTTTTCAGCAAAACTTTTATAAAACCATTTTCCGAATAATTATTTGAAATCTTTTTAAATAAGAACATTTAATTTTTCGAAAGCATAAAAATTAATATTTTTCAGGCGTAAATGTCGTTTTATAAAATAAACATTTTAAATGATAAAAGCAGATTTTTCCAATGATATGGGTTCCGAACTTATCGTCCAGAATCCCAAAGTCTATAGTTTCCGATGATTTCACGATCCTAGTTTACCAATCGAATTTCAGGGCGTTACATCCTCCCCAATTTAGAGGAATTTCGTCCCGAAATTTAGAACTTAGTATAGTTGATGCAATGATGTTTTAGATCAAATGATCCCATGATGACCACTATGCGCCACTACCCCTAATTTTCGTCTTGGATACCACCCAAATCAAGTTGAAGGGGTTTATATATAGGGTGTACCAGCGGCTAACCCACCACTCCCTCAACTCCACTTGGGTGTTTCTTTCGACTCCTATTAGTTCAATGACACACAGGACGACACACTATTTTCCACTACAAGGCATCACCTTCAAGCTTTACATCAGACATATTCATTTCGGATTGAAGGGGTTTATATATAGGGTGTACCAGCGGCTAACCCACCACTCCTTCAATCTCCAATGAATAATTCCCTCAATAACTCTTGAATTTAACGCCTCACAGCTGCCACGCTAACTATGAGTCCCTAATTCCAAGTCTCGCTTCAGACATAATCAACTTGTGCCGAAGGGGTTTATGTATAGGGTGTACCAGCGGCTAACCCACCACTCCTTCAACATTCATTGATTAATTCCCTACACGAAGCTTGAGTTCACGACTCATAGTTACACAATAGCATATTGTTTATACACGTATACACCTGTGAACTTGATGTAATTATATTCCGGACTATAATTACGAGTTCACCTTGTATCAATGTATAAACTCCATTGTGTGCGGCTAGAAAAATCGACACGACACCACACACACACACACAACCATGCTTCATGAATGCTAGAATGATGACAAATTTTGGCTCAATGATACATAGTTTACCCCAATGTTTACATGATTAAGTATGCACAACTTGTGTTTTCCAGCACGAGTCATGGGTAGCCAAACTTGGTGTTATGCAAATAAGAGAATATTTATAAGCAAATAGGAACAACATGATACTTCATTGATTGATATTGGTCCCTGATTACATGATTACGATTACATAGACTCCAAGATTTCTAGAATTACAAAGATGATGACTATGCGAAAGATGAGGGTATTCCTCCTTCATCTTATCCTCTCGCTCCCATGTGAACTCGGGTCCACGATGGTTGTTCCAACGTACCTTGACTATGGGTATCCGGCTTCGCTTAGTCCTTTTGACTTCTCGATCTAGGATCTCGACAGGTTCCTCAACAAAGTGTAGTTTGTCGTCGATGCGAACCGTGTCGATCGGGATTTGAGCGGTCTCGTCAACGAGGCACTTTTTGAGTTGCGACACATGAAAAACGTTGTGAACACGGCTGAGTTCTGGAGGCAATTCCAAGCGATAGGCTACGGGTCCGACCTTTTCGATGATCTTGAAAGGTCCTACGTACCTTGGAGCAAACTTTCCCTTTTTCCCGAAGCGAACAATGCCCTTCCAGGGGGAAACTTTGAGCATTACGCGATCGCCTATTTGGAACTCCAGAGGTTTGCGGCGTTTGTCAGCGTAATACTTGTGTCGACAGCGGGCGTCCTTAAGTCTTTGCTGGATGATGGCGATACTGTCAGTGGTTTCCTGTATCAGTTCCGGGCCGAGGATTTGAGAATCTCCGGTCTCGGACCAACACAGTGGAGAACGACATTTCCTGCCATAGAGTGCCTCGAATGGTGCGCATTTGATGGTAGCATGATAGCTGTTATTGTATGAGAACTCTGCAAGAGGAAGGTGAGTCTCCAGCTACTACCGAATTCAAGGATACAGGCTCTGAGCATATCCTCCAGGGTTTGTATGGTCCTTTCGCTCTGTCCGTCCGTTTCAGGATGATAGGCAGAGCTAAGTTTCACACTTGTCCCAAAGGCTTTCTGAAATGACTTCCAGAACCTTGACGCAAAAGAGGGGTCACGGTCAGACGTGATGCCCTTAGGCACACCGTGACGGGTTACGATCTCACGAATGTAAATCCGCGCCAGCTTCTCCGTAGTGTAGTCCTCGCGGACAGGGAGAAAGTGGGCAGACTTGGTCAAGTAATCCACGATAACCCAAATCGTATCATAACCGCTGGGTGTCCGCGGGAGTTTGGTAATGAAGTCCATAGCGACTTCGTCCCACTTCCACTGCGGTATGATCGGTTTTTGTAACAGGCCAGATGGTCTCTGATGTTCAGTCTTGATCCGCGAGCATGTTAGGCACCTACCGACGTACAAAGCTATGACTTTCTTCATACCCGGCCACCAGAAGTGAGACTTGAGATTCTGATACATTTTATCACTGCCTGGGTGAATAGAGTATCTGGATTTGTGCGCTTCGTTCAGGATAAGTTCTCGAAGTGGTTCAGAGTTTGGAATCCACATGCGATTTAAGTAGTAAAGTATACCATCATACTTGGTTTCAAACTTCCGTTCGGCACCGCAAGATAGCATATTTTTGAGATCACCACCAGCAATCGCTTGCTTTTGAGCTTCAAGAACCAAGGAGGGAAGATTGGACTGAATACGGATCGCATGCAACTGGGTCCTTTCCTTGCGACTTAACGCGTCAGCCACTACGTTAGCCTTTCCAGGGTGGTAGCGGATTTCGCAGTCGTAGTCACTTAGGAGTTCAACCCATCGACGTTGTCGCATGTTTAGCTCCCTTTGGTTGAGGATGTGTTGTAGGCTCTTGTGGTCGGTGAAGATGACACATTTCGTACCGTATAGGTAGTGTCTCCATATTTTTAAGGCAAAGACCACAGCACCCAATTCCAAGTCGTGGGTGACATAAATCCTCTCATGACTCTTGAGTTGGCGCGAGGCATAAGCGATGACCTTACCGCGTTGCATTAAGACGCAGCCTAGACCTTGGCTCGAGGCGTCGCAATAAACAACAAAATCATCGTTACCCTCAGGAAGTGACAGGATTGGTGCATGACAGAGTTTATGTTTCAATGTTTGGAAAGCCTCTTCTTGCTCTTGGTTCCAAATGAATGGTTCCCCTTTTTGAGTTAACATTGTGAGAGGCAATACGATCTTTGAAAAGTTCGAGATGAATCGACGGTAGTACCCAGCTAAACCAAGAAATGAACGAATTTCGGTTGGCGTTGTAGGCGCTCCCCAATTTTTGATGGCTTCAATCTTGGCAGGGTCGACATGAATGCCTTCCTTGTTAATGATGTGACCTAAGAATTGAACTTCCCTTAGCCAGAATTCGCATTTGGAGAATTTGGCGTAGAGTTGCTCTTTCCTCAGCAGATCCAAGGTAAGCCTGAGATGAAGCTCATGGTCGGCTTTAGAGCGGGAATAAACGAGAATATCGTCAATGAAGACGATAACAAACTGGTCCAGGTATGGACGACAAACGCGATTCATGAGATCCATGAACACCGCAGGGGCATTCGTCAAACCAAAAGGCATGACTAGGAACTCGTAGTGTCCATAACGAGTTCTGAAAGCGGTTTTCGCGATGTCGTCCTCCATGACGCGTACTTGGTGATAACCTGAGCGTAGGTCGATCTTGGAAAAGTAAGTGGCTCCTTGCAGCTGGTCGAAAAGATCGTCAATCCTTGGTAATGGATACCGATTCTTGACCGTGAGTTTGTTAAGCTCACGATAGTCTATGCACATCCGGAAAGATCCGTCCTTCTTCTTGACGAAGAGGACTGGAGCTCCCCATGGAGATGAACTAGGGCGAATAAAACCCTTGTCTAGTAGTTCCTGTAGCTGGCTCGATAATTCCTGCATTTCTGACGGAGCCAAACGATACGGAGATTTTGCCACGGGGGGTGCACCGGGAACTAATTCGATGTGGAATTCGACTTGTCGGCTAGGAGGTAGTCCGGGTAAGTCTTTAGGAAAAACGTCTGGAAATTCACGCACAACGGGGACATCAGAGAGCTTCTTCCCCAAAGATTTCTTGATGGAGACATGAGCTAGGAAGGCGAGACACTTCTTTCGAAGGCATCGCCGAGCTTTAAAGCAGGAGATTAATTTCAGACATCTGCCTGATCTTTCTTCTTGAATAATTATGGACTCGCCAGAAGAACAAGGAACGCGAATAACAAAGGCAGCCTCCATCTTTTCGATCCACTGGAGGAGACCAACGGCGCCTTCTGAACCGCTGAAGCTGGTGGGTTTGGTAGCCATGAAGTCCTTGTATGGCTTATTTGCTGGTTCATTTGTGTTCTGAGCTGGAATTTGGTTGGCCCCAGAGGTTCCTTCTTGCCTCAGCCCCTGGCTGATGGCTGTTACCATGCCTGGTAACACAGCCGCGATCTGCTGGGCTATAAGGTTGGCTAGATCAGCGGAGTCCAAGGGGGCGGGTGCACGTCTGGGAGGCATTCTTGACAAAACGAAAAAAAAAAAAAAAAAAAAAAAAAAAAAAAAAACGAGCGTTAGATAGAATCGATGACACGCCAAAGATTAAGAATAGAGGACATAGATTATACCAAGAACACAGAATGACATGGCTCAAGAGATTAACAGTTAATATACAACACATAAGCACGCAGCACGTATATAAGTGTAGACATGTGATTGTGATGCATGAGCTATCTAGAGTCAAGGATCCTAGGTTATAGTCTAGGTCGGTTTCCTAATTCCCTATAACCACTGGCTCTGATACCAATCTGTCACACCCCGATCGTGATGGCGGAACAATCGAGGCGCGGCGACTAAGTCGTGATTGTTGAGCACAATAGTATAAAAGTCTAAATGCATAAACATAACCAAAATGTCAAATATTACACCATCCAGGTAACATGAAACAAATTGTTTTAATACAAAATATCAAGTTTCCAAACAACTCCTAGACTAGCCTTCATCTCTCTAAGGCCTCTAAACTTGCTAGGGATTTCTTGCTGCATTATTTCCTGAAAACATGTAACAAACTGTCAACTACATAAAGTAGATGAGTGAATTCATAGGTTTAAAGAAAAAGAGTTTATACACAAACATACTAGTATAGGTTGTAGGGGTTTATATATAGGGTGTACCTGCGGCTAACCCACCACTCCTACAACTTATACTACTATGTTTGGATATAATACCCGGTTTTAAGATGGTTTGTAAGAAAAGGGCTCTTGGTTTTCCCAAAGAGGTTTTTGTAGTAAGTAAAACATGAAATGTTCTCCTGGACTCTCAGCGGGCTTATTATTCTCCCATTAGAGTCGTTTGTGATAAGATTACTCAAAGATTTGTGGTCTCCCAACGGTACATGTAGCACATAGCAGTTAAGCATAAATAAGGACATATAGATTTGAGCATGCTAAGTTTACTAGATAAACCAACACCAAGATCCCACTGTTTACTAGTATCCAAGATGATGGTGAATAAATGATGATGATGATGAATGATGATGAAACTCAATGATCACACAAGACTTGATTGATCCCACGCAAGACTTAAACCAAGACTACCTCGTTCTTGTCATCCAGGACTCAGCTAGGTTCTACCGAGAGTAGGATAGACTCCCCAAAGAATCCTGGGTTCCCTTGGTCCCTACCGAGACTAGTATAGGTCCTCAAGAGTTATGGATTTCACCGAGACTAGTATGAAATCCCAAGAGTTACGAGTGCCACCGAGAATAGAATGCCACTCATGGTCGCGAGTTCTACCGAGAGTAGAATAGACTCTCGCGTCCAATTCAACTCATGATGCTTTGATCTCTAGATTTCCATGCTGACACAATGACTATGATGATATGAATATGATTCCCATTCCCATGATGTCAATGTTCATAGAATTTCCCATACTCATTGATTTCCAATGTTCTTAGATCTCCATAAGTTGATGGGTTTTCCCCATGTTCATAGATTTCCAAAGTTTATAGATTCTTAAAAAGCTTGTGGATTTCCGCACGTGTGTAGAAATCCAAAAGTTTATAGTTTAAAGAGTGTTTGCATAAATGATTTTATCCAAACGTGTAAAGTTACCATGTTTCCACCCCATAGTTTTGAAAAGCTTAAATAGGGGCTATGAACTCACCTTGATCTCGGGTTAGGATGGTGCTACAATAGATCTCCTTAGCCTAGAGTTGAACATATATATAAGGTTAACAACGTGCTATAAGTCTAAGAAAACGAGCTTACGCGGGCCTCGAGCAAAAACTGGGTTTTAAAGACGAAAACAGCTTGGTTCTGGCTTGATTCGATCGAATAGGAACACGTTCGATCGAATAGACACACATTCGGTCGAATCTGAGGCACACTCGATCGAACTAGAAACACATTTGGTCGAACCAGTTGGAAAAACTCGTTCGGTCGAACATGGAACTTGTTCGATCGAATAGACACTCGTTCGATCGAATACGAAACTCATTCGGTCGAATGAGTTGGAGACCATTCGGTTGCTTTCCTATTCGATCGACTGGACTGATTCGATCGACTGGTTCGATCGAATGAGTCTGATTCGACTCCTTCAAGCTGGGCGACGGAGAAACCTACGGGTTTTTCAGATTTTCCAGATTTTTGACCCAAAATCGAAGTTTTTGACATGGAAATGCTCGGGATTGAAAGGGCTATCGATTCCTAGTGATTTTAAACACAAAAGCCTGCATTTTGACACCAAAACAAGACGGTTTTTGACCCGAAAACTCTAGAAACGAAAATGGGTGTTTTTGCTCGATTTGAGGCCGAAAATGGTTATGAAAATGGATGATTTTCAAGAAGATCTTACCAAGAATAACAACAAACAGATTTGTGGACTCGGATTTGAAGTTTGAAGACTTTCTCTCTCTAGTTTCTCTCTCTAGAATGAGAGTGTTTGGGTGGGAAGTGTTGGTGGAAATGAAAGAGATGGTGTAAGAATACTTGATTTTCCGCTTAAATACTCGGGTGACTCGGGTTCGGGTTTAGGCTACCGACGGGTCAAGACTAGTCGAGTTCATAAGTTTTTAAACAAACTAAAACTTTTTCAGCAAAACTTTTATAAAACCATTTTCCGAATAATTATTTGAAATCTTTTTAAATAAGAACATTTAATTTTTCGAAAGCATAAAAATTAATATTTTTCAGGCGTAAATGTCGTTTTACAAAATAAACATTTTAAATGATAAAAGCAGATTTTTCCAATGATATGGGTTCCGAACTTATCGTCCAGAATCCCAAAGTCTATAGTTTCCGATGATTTCACGATCCTAGTTTACCAATCGAATTTTAGGGCGTTACACATAGCCTCGAAGTTATAAAAATATTTTGAGATTGAGACATAGTCTCGGTATTTTGAGAGTGAAGCATAGCTTCGGAGGTGTGTGTGTGTGCATGACAAATAAAATAAACAATTAATTAAACAGTGAAATAAGTACCTAATCTAGCTAGGCAGATACGTAAGCTATAAACAATCAAATAGGACACATCAGGTAAAAAAATAAACACGTATTGGGCTCCTAACATGTTACTAAGGCACCACTAACGACCTATCTTAAACCTTCGGCTCTAATACCAATCTGTCATACCCCAACATACGGCGGAAATGTTAGGGCGTGAACTGATTGCTCACAGCTTTTCAAAGGTTACTATCATGCATTATTAAAAGTTTTGATATCTATTAATAAATTTCAAAAGAAACAAATATTCATACAATATCCAAACAAAACAAAAGTGCATCAACAATCAAAATTCATAATTAATATTTTTTCGTTAATTTTCTTCCAGCAAAAATCCTTAAGTGATCTTGTACTTCTGTTACTTCACATCAAACGATGACCTGCATATGCGTTGAAAATAAAGTTGTTTTGTCAACATAAGGTTGAGTGGGCAACACAACATATTTAAATGTACATATAGTATATATAAAAATAACTAATATTTTCTCGTTAATTTTATTCTAGCATAAATCCTTAACTAATCTTGTACTTCAGTTACTCCACATCAAACGATGACCTGCATATGCGTTGAATATAAAGTAGTTTTGTCAACACAAGGTTGAGTGAGCAACAACATATTTAAATGTACATAATATATGTATATATAATATATATATAAATATGTAGTGCAACAAGTCATATGAGAATAACAAATTAACCAAATGAGCAAGTATAACTGAGATGTCGAAAAGCACAAAGTCTATAACGACTAGCGTATGATCATACCATTCTGCGATTATGTTAGGCCCCGTTACCGGTGCCTCACATTTGGACGTTGGATTTACTCATAAATGCAATTCTGAATATCAGAGTTAATAAAAACATTCGCGGAATATAAAACACATTCAACCATTACATTACAAGACCATAAATCCTTGTCTTAACGAGCATTTAAATTATTTAAACATAAAACATTGTCTTTTAAATATCATAACATAACACTTCATTGAGATGCAAGTGTCTTCAAATCCATGCCATGTGCTTCCCCTCAAGCAAGTTGCCTCATTCTACTCAGCTGCGTGCATACTAAAAGTCAGCTACGCTGAGTGAGTTCTAGTTAAACAGACGACATTCAATACATTCACATACTGACATATGCACCCGAAGGTACATACCTTTATTTACTTACATGCATACATACATTCGTACTCTCCTCCTTTCTTTAATACTTACGTAATACTTCCATTCGTACATATACGTTTTTAAGGGCATTTCGCCCTATTAACTTCGCCGATATTATTAGGGTCGGTTCCCTACATTCGCCGATACTATTAGGTTCAGTTCCCTACATTCGCCGATACTATTAGGGTTGGTTCCCTGCATTCGCCGATACTATGAGAGTCGGTTCCCTAAATTCGTACTACTATAACATACCTGTCCTTTTCATACTTTCCTTGACAATACGTGCAATCTCCAAAGAGCGTTCACGTACCATCAGCATATCATACATACATTATTCATACATCATATATATTCATACATACATCATTCATACATCATTCATACATCATAAATATTAGTCATACCTTTAACTACCACTTGACGGCACAAGCAATACCCGAAGATCGTTCACGCACCGTTAAGCAATCATCATACATAAATCATACAAGGCATACACTTACCACCTAAGGTAAGTGTATTAACTATCGCATCGAGTATGCACACAGCCCCGAAAACATAACAAGGAAGTGTGGCTAGAAACTCACCTCAATGTGGTTACGTTCACCGTTTACGGTTATTCCCCTCTTTAGCTGTGCACGACTAACTGTATAACAATTACGCATATTAATTACTATCACTATCCATATCGTATTTCTAGTCCAATTATAACCCTCCACGAATGGGGGTACGGGGGAAGAGTCCCTGGCAGCAGGGTCTAGGGGCGGCAGCCCCTAGCAGGGTTCAAGGGGCAGAGCCCCTGGCTGGGGTCGAGCAGCCAGGTCAGCTTGGAAAAATTTTATTTCCATTAACTATTTTAACACATTTTCCATTAGAATTTTGAATCATTAATTAATTTACTAACTTAAAGTTCAAGGGCTTCTTTCTAATTATATCATTCTTTACTAAGTCCTGGGACTGTTCTTGTCATTTCGTTAAACTTCTAATTCATTACTGGTTCATAACGAATTGGCTTATCTTAGCGAACTGGTTCCTATAACGAATTGAACCCTTTAACGAACTAGACTCCTTAACGAATCAGTCCATAGCGAACCAGTCCATATAACGAATTAGTTCATCTAATTCGTTATCTCTTCTAACGAACGGGCTATAACGAATCAACGGTAATTCGTTATCTTTTCTCCTTAACGAATCGAATACGAACTGAAGCTAGTTCGTTATGTTTCCTTTAACGAATTACATGGAAAATCACCCCTAGTTCGTTAACTTCCCGTTAACGAATTAGGGTTAGGTCAGAAACATTCTCTGACATTCCTTTATCCTCGTACCATTTCCGGCGCTGCTTTTCCGGCGCCGTCGCCCGAAAAACACCGTTTCGTCGGAAAAACGAGTTTTGACTGGTTTTTCACCGTTTTTCGCCCCGTTTGATCCGGATCTGAGCTAGGGTGACACCTAAGCTCATCTTAGGTTCGGTTTATACCCAATTCCACCCGGATCTCGTGGCTTAAACGGTTTAATGGTGTCGGCTCATCGTTTCGTGACCAATCTAACGGGTTTAAGCTCAAACAACATCATACTATCATTACCTTGGGTCGGGATCGGTTCTCCTTGGTGATTTCGGCTAGAGAGAGAAACTAGAGAGAGAGAGCTTAAGTGTGTGTTTTGATGGTGTATGGAATATGTGTGAATTGAAATTAAATGGGTGATTAAAGGTATATATAATTATTGATCATGGCCTTAAGCCCATGGTCTTTCCTTCTTTCTTTCATAACCCAATTCCATAACCCAAAACTAGCCCGACTCATTATAACTCATATTTCATTAATAACCAAAACTCGAAAAACGGGATGTTACAAATTATGTTTGACCTCTCCGAATGCGGTTCACGTAAAGCATATAAGAACATAAACAAGTAAGGTATAAGTTGTTAACACATAAGACAATAGTTGCAGTTTTGTGTATAAGTATATACGAGAAATATAAGTTTTACGCATATGTTCCAAAACGTGAGAAAACGAGTAAAATAGGGGAATGTGGTACTCACATGATCGGATGAACGAAATAAAGATGATGATGATGAGAGAAAGATAAATCCTTCGGGATATACCGTCAGTGATTCCTAGTTAGATAAGGATAATATAAGATTAATTATAAAGATATAACCAAATTTGATGAATTAGTATCTCTGTGTGATTTGAGTTATGATTGGGATTATAATATTATAGATTTGAACGATTGATTTATATAGTTAGAATCATTTGTGTTATTAGTTATAAATTCACCAATAACTATCCTTGATAAAATATATAATCAAATATTTAAATAATTTAAATAGATATGTTTGAAATCATAAAATCTAAATAAATAAATGATTAAGTATACAAATTAAATAAAATAATTTAATTAAATAAAAAGTGAGATATATTTTTAATTATTTGAATAAATAAAATACTAATAAATAAATAGATAATATGTAATTATTTAAATATAATATGTAGTAAGATGTGAATCAATATTTTGTTTAAATCTTTTAAGGAAAAATTTATTTAATACGTTTATTGAATATAATATATATATATAATTGATATAAACAAATTTATATAGATGTTTAACGGCGAGAAAAACACCAATATAGATGTAGGGTTTTAATAAATTCACGATAATTTATATACTTATAATACATATATATATATACACATATATATACATATGCATAATCGAAAGCTTTTAACGAGATGTGAAAAGAAACACAACCTCTAATATTTCGTTTTAATAAAATAAGATTTTATTATTAATTAATAATAATCTTAAAAGCCTTAAACAATTTACAACAATAAAAAAGTCACCAAGAACACAGACACAAACCAAACCAGCTGCCCCAGGCAGTTAGTTAGTTTTAGAATAAGAATGAAAATATATAAACAAGCAGTCATGAATCCCTAACTGATTAAGAACCCTAATCTCAAATCGTTCAATCTGTTAAGTTCTTGTTCTATTCATGTTAAGGTTAATGATTTATAGATTCTAACTATCACATAACCATGATTAATTACCTGAAACGTTGTTGTATTGTTTGTGAACCACAAACGAAACCCCACGGCCCAAAGACGAAGAGATTAGACAAGATGCAGGTTTGGATAATCAAATTATGCATAGGGTTCTTGATTGCGCTGCATAAATCATTGTGTCTACCAAATTAATTGTGTTATCATCGTCTGTTATGGCATAATTCGTTTTATGAATGTGACGGGTTCTAAGAATAACAATACACTTTCAATTGATCGAGTTTCCAAAAATTGAGTTGTCGTTATAGCTTAATATTTATTTACAAACGATCCTTAGTGATCCATTCCATGTTAACAATGAAGATTTAGGCTCAAGATACAATCCGGTTGTGGTTATGGGTCAAATACAAGTTTGGATAAGGGTTTGGGTTGTTTGGTCATGAATCTGGGTTAAAAAAATATATATTAATATAATTATTTTTCAGATTTCGCATATTGAACCCTGAACTTGTTAGATGGAAACATAAAGAGGTAAAACTATAGTTTAGGGTGAGTTGTGTATATGAATTAAGGTTATAAATATGTTTTAAACAAATGATTAAACATAATACTATAACAATTAATTTAATTCGATAATGAAGAGAATTAGTTTTATAACCGATCATCATTTTTTGATCATTAGTATGCCACACCCCAACCTACGGCGGAAATGCCGGGGCGTGTATAGATTGCTCACATCTTTTCAAAGGTTACTATCATGCACTATTAAAAGTTTCGATATTATATTAAATAAATTTCAAAAGAAACAAATATTCATACAATATCAAAAAAAAAAAAAAACAAAAGTGCATCAACAATCAAAAGTATATATAGTATATATAAAATGTACATATAGTATATATAAAAATAAGTAGTGCAACAAGTCATATGAGAATAACAAATTAACCAAATGAGCAAGTATAACTAAGATATCGAGAAGCACAAAGGCTATAACGACTGGCGTATGATCATACTATTATGAGATTATGTTGGACCTCTCCGAATGCGGTTCACGTAAAGCATATATGCACATAAACAAGTAAGGTATAAGTTGTTAACACATAAGACAATAGTTGTAGTTTTGTGTATTTATATACGAGAAATATAAGTTTTACGCATATGTCCCCAAAACGTGAGAAAACGAGTAATATAGGGGAATATGGTACTCACCTGATCGGATGAATGAGATAAAGATGATGATGATAATGAGATAAAGATAAATCCTTCGGGATATACCGTCAAGGATTCCTAGTTAGATAAGGATAATATATGTTTAATTATATGATATAACCAAATTTGATGAATTAGTATCTCGGTGTGATTTGAGTTATGCTTGAGATTATAATATTATAGATTTGAACGATTTATTTATATAGTTAGAATCATTTGTCTTATTAGTTATAAATTCACCAATAACTATCCTTGATAAAATATATAATCAAATACTTAAATAATTTAAATAATATAAGATATGTTTGATATAATAAAATCTAAATAAATAAACGATTAAGTATACAAATTAAATAAAACAATTTAATTAAATAAAAAGTGAGATATAATTTTAATTATTTGAATAAATAAAATACTAATAAATAAATAGATAATGTGTAATTATTTAAATATAATATGTAGTAAGATGTGAATCAATATTTTGTTTAAACCTTTTAAGGAAAAAATTTATTTAATACGTTTATTGAATATAATATATATATATATACATATATATATATATATAATTAATATAAACAAATTTATAAAGACGTTCGACGGCGAGAAAAACACCAATTTTGATGTAGGGTTTTAATAAATTAACGATGATTTATATACTTATAATACACACACATATATAATATATATATACACACACACACATATATATATACATATGCGTAATCGAAAGCTTTAAACGAGATGTGAAAAGAAACACAACCTCTAATATGTCGGTTTTAATAAAATAATATTTAATTATTAATTAATATTAATCTTAAAAGCCATAAATAGTTTACAACAATAAAAAAATAAAAACACGGGCTGCCAGGATTCGAACCCACGCCGGTAGCAGAGTCACCAAGAACACAAACACAAACCAAACCAGCTGCTCCAGACAGTTAGTTAGTTTAAGAATAAGAAAGAAAATTTATAAACAAGCAGTCATGAATCCCAAACTGATTAAGAACCCTAATCTCAAATCGTTTAATCTGTTAAGTTCTTGTTCAATTCATGTTAGGGTTAATGATTTACAGATTATAACGATCACATAACCATGGTTAATTACCTGAAACGTTGTTGTATTGTTGGTTAACCATAAAAGAAACCCGACAGCCCAAAGATGGAGAGATTAGACAAGATGCAGGTTTGGATAATCAAATTAAGCATAGGGTTCTTGATTGCGCTGCATAAATCATTGTATCTACCAAATTAATTGTGTTATCATCGTCTGTTATGGCATATTTCATTTTATGAATGTGACGGGTTCTAGAATAACAATACACGTTCAATTGATTGAGTTTTCAAAAATTGAGTTGTCGGTATAGCTTAATATTGATTTACAACGATCCTTAGTGATCCATTCCATGTTAACAACGAAGATTTAAGCTCAAGATACAATCCGGTTGCGGTTACGGGTCAAATACGGGTTTGGATAAGGGTTTGGGTAGTTTGGTTATGAATCTGGGTTAAAAAATACACATTAATATAATTATTTTTCAGATTTCGCATATTGAACCCTGAACTTGTTAGATGGAAACATAAAGAGGTAAAACTATAGTTTAGGGTGAGTTGTGTATATAAATGAAAGTTATAAATATGTTTTAAACAAATGATTAATCATAATACTATTTCAATTAATTTAATTCGATAAATGCGGTATTTTATTTGATTAAATAACCCGACCATAATAGCGGGTCGGGTTTATTATATTATAAGAAAACCCAAGTTGTTACATAGTACTACAAAACTCTAATAAACACCGATGAAGCTCTCTCAATTATCCATCACAAAAAGGACATCATAACGGGAATCAGTATGATTTCATCATCTTCATCAAAGAACATGTTTCCCTAAGCAATTCTTACTAATTTACATGTTCGCATACATTATTGATTGAATAAACTTGATTAGGGTTCTTTGTTTTCACCCATGTTTAAGATATTATTAGCATTTTCTTCTTATGGATTAACTTTAATTTTTTATATTATTTGAATAAACATGTGTAATACACGAGGTCTAAAGCTAGTATGTATATTTAATGTTTAAACAATATGAAAAATGTTTAAGCATATTTTTATACAAAAAGTTTTTTACATAACCCAGATCATAACCAAGTAAACTCATTTAAAAATTACATATTTAAACCCAACAAAAAAACCCTTTACTTAAGGCCCAATTTTCTTTCACCTTTAGCCCAAAAAATTCTAACAATATAGTCTTGCCTCACATCATAAAACAAACCCAAACCTTAGTAAAATTGAAGCTTTCTGAAGCAAGATTACACACAATTAAAGATTCAGGCGCATTATTATTATTCTCGTAAACTTGAGGCGTATTTGCAGGCGTGGGAGCAAGAACATAATTTGGGTTATTCCCAAATGTAATCTTTTTAACAAGAGACTCTTCTTCAACTTTTTACATAAGGGTATGCACTTGATCTCATAATAAAGCCACACTAGATCCAGGTGTAACAATTATTCTATTTTCACAAAATGTTTATGATGGTGTTTTTTTTCCAGTAGAATGTCCAACAATTGGCGAATCATTTGTTATGTCAATCAGTGTTGATCTTGATTTCATAATCCCCTTCCTATATTCTTCAGTTTTTCCAAAAAATGTTAAAAGATTCAACCTTGTATAAGATCATATTATGAACACACCTAGTGAATAATAATAATAATAATAATAATAATAATAATAATAATAATAATAATAATAATCTATACTAATTAATAAATAAAAGTTTCCTTATGCCATGTCATCTTTTTAGCCCGTCATTCCTCTCAAATTCCCGCCTCCCACCAAACTCTTTTTACAAACTCGGTTCATATCCTTACCCAACGCAATTAACTACTTATAACCCGAACAAACACATTAGTAATTTTCCAGAAACCCTATTTCTTGGCCTATTCCTAATGTATAACATCCCACAAAACTCCTTCACAAAATCCAATCTCTCTTCTCATTGATCCGGTAATTCGTTCCCAAATTTCAAAATCACTGGCAATAATACTTCGAATTTCATCTCTAGAAAACTTAAATAAGAAACTTCTAATTTCATCTTCAAAATCACTGGCGACCAGAACTAATGGTTTTTCCGATTTCTCTCATATATATGAGAAACCCTAAATTATTTTTCTATAGTTTGGTAATGTTTCTTCAAGAAACTGTAAATCAATCCTTATTTCACTAACACACCTATAAACAATTATAATAAACGGTTTCAAATTTCAAATCCAAAATATACCATCTATAAATAGATATTCTAACTTTAGTATTTTATTATTCTACACATTAGTAATAGTCAACTAATTTAAACATACAATGTAGCTTACTCATTTAAACATACAATGTTGTTAGAACTCATCAATGTTGATTTGAAGTGTAACCTTGAAGATGTATACAACATTGACGACTCGTTTGATTTATCGTCAACTAAACCGCCAAAGGTTCACTCATAGTATGTGTTCGATGCAACTAGGAATGACAAACAGTTGATTCCAAAAACGAAGAAGTCGAAGTTTTTTTTCATTACAAACAGATTCCTTTTTTATTATCTTTTTTAATTGTTTGTTCATATTATGTTTCTTTACAATTTGTTTTGGGATTGTGTTTGTGTTTTCTTTTTATCATATGTCTGACTTTATGGAAATTGTTCTTTATTGATGAGATGACATGATTGTTTTATAAAATTTTATCTCTTTACATTTTTATATTATCTAAACATTTGATGTTATATGAAATGAAACACTATGTTTCATATTGTTTGGTACTAAGACATCCTTTGAATTTCTAGAATATAACATCAACTTTATGCACTTACTATATTTGTTATAAATATTATTACAAAGCATCATAAATTTATACACAAAAGAAAATATAGTAAAATTATTTTATTATAATCCGATTATGAAATTGAAACATCATATTCTAACTGTTTATAAATTAATTATCTGATACATGTATGTGTGTTATGTAACACTAAAATTCTAATTGCTATTAATAACAAATAATATTTTATTGTTAAGTAATATAGTTACTATAAAAAACTTCTAATTACTATTAAAAACGAATTGTTTTAGTAAAATATAATTATAAGTTTACATATATTTTTTTATTTTAATTCATGACATAATTAATTTGTATATATATATTGTATTCGATCATATTATATCTAGCATGTCTTGTGATCAATGTATTAGTAAAAAAAATATATTATTTCACTATAATGTATGTTTCTATTTTTTATATTTAATTCTCAATTTTCTTATCAAGACTTATTATTATTGATATTTCAAATATTTTGAACTTATAAAATTAAATTTGCTAAATCCGTGTTATACACGGGTAGCTAACCTAGTAATAATAATAATAGGATCTTCTTACACCATCATAGATTTTCACACACTATTTTTCGTTTATACAGCTCGTATAGGTCTATACAGTAGGCTGGAAAAGTTGTTTTTGTTGCATATACGGCATGCATAGTCCTATACAAGCCGTATAGGCCTCTACGGTCACATGAGATGTGGTGTATGAAGACCACATCCCTAGTAATACACAATAACAATAATACTCACTTGAGGAGATATATGATGTTGGAGTCTCAATTAAAGTGAAGTGAAAGAGGTTACGGAAAGATAACAATGGATAATTAATAACGTTTATTATAACAAAATATAACCGTTGAAGATAGGGTGTATTTTGAAACAAGTCGTTTGTAGTATGGTGGGCCGACCATCCCAAAATGTTTTCTCTATAGGGGTAAGGGATGGGCCCATTTTGAAGTGTTTTGACATTCAAACAATGATGTATATTTATTTTTCTACTAGCAGAGTAAAGATGAATATTAGATGCCGCAAGTCGCATATAGTGCCAAGTGGCGCCATCACACTCGTCTAGTTATTTTGTTCATCTATTTTTCAGTTATGGTGTTAATATGCAACGGTAATTAACTGAATACCAAATTTTTTTATTTATTTTTAATATGTTAATTTGAAGAATTTAATTTTCAGGTTGAAACGTTTGGGTTTTACCAACGTTGGTTATACGGGTGACACTACTTAAATTTAGTTTTTTTATTTAACTATGATAATTAGATAATTTTTAGGTTTAGTTTCGATATCGTAACGAAGGTAGCCAATACCCACCGAATTCGTGTTGACCCTCTGTTAACACATCCGGGTTTACCGACAGATTTCGTTTCGCAACGCGCGGCTAGTTTACTAGTTATTACCATATATATCAAGTTGCAACTTTCCGTTTCATTATGGGTTGAACGGTGAAACAATGTAGAGTTTGGCGGTGACGGAGGTTTTGTAGAGGTGAAGAGAACGAAGAAATAACAGTTACATGGTGGTGTCTGTAAGGCGGCAGTGTCGTAATGGTTTGATGATGACAGTGATCTGGTCAACATGTCTAATAAGATTAACAACCTCTCAGCAACCATTTCGAACTAAGTTATACATCAATCAACTCGTATCATCCTTCCGATCAAAAGCCCAAAAACATTAATTTGAAACCCGAAAAGAAAGTATGACGCCGTTAAGTCCTTTTTAATGTGGGACCATTAGGGTCAACTTTATTAAATTTGGGACCATTAGTAGCGATAAAATGAACAGGTATTATTGTTGGTCAATACCATTCAATAGGGATAAAATCCAATGAACCTATATAAACCAATTTAATTCACCCGAAATAACTTCAATTACTCGTTATTTCTCGTCGTTGACTTGCAATTAATATTTAATATGAACAAGTCATGGTTCGATGTGTGTCTAAACTATAAAATCGAACAAGCTCCCTCTTATACCGATGCCATCGAATCACTTTGATGATCACCTCAAAAACCAATGTCTTTTATTGAAATTCATTCCTTTACCTAAAGCATCACCCTTTTTACTCGGTTTAGCATCTTATCTCATAAATCCGGATACAGTTGTTGGGCATAAGATGAGGCTTCAAACTCCAATAATTGACTTCGAGTTAATCCAAAATCACTAAAGGAAATAAACTCGAATCTTGAATTTGAATGAATCTTCAAGTTGATTTGACCAAAAATGAAATTCCATATATATGCGTGTATGAATCCTTGTAATCTTTTGGTTAAACGTTAACGAGAATAAATTTTAGGCTCGAATCATTCTATTTCGTCTTCTTATATCAATTGGTGTATCATGTAATTGTAATGGATCATGCTGAGGAAATAAGTGGTTTCTCAGTAGCTATCAGAGCGGGAATTACTCTTGACACGTATCAATTTATCAGTGAAATCATATCTGAGACGTGTTTATTTATGTTCACTACTATTGTGGACTAATTCAAGTTTCAACGAGCATAATTAGTTGATAATTAGCATTAGGATTACATTTCAGGATAAAAGATTGATTTATAATGGTTCAATTTGGTGTTTGGAATGAGTTTGGTGATGAACTTTCATGAGTTGTTCTCCATATGCTTTAGATTAATATTGTTAGGACTGATATTTTCAATACTAGGGATATGTTATCCTTGAAGATGTGTCTGGATCAGTTATCCTCTTGAAGAGTTCCAGAGCCATATCAAAGATCAAAGATCCTCAGAGGTTGGTATTATTAACATTTGTTTCATGTGTGTAGGTTAATATTCAACAGAAAGTAACGACTCTATGACTGAATTTACCTTAAAGTTCGCTACTGGAGGCTCCCAGCACGTGGTCAATGAACGTTAGAGGAGTTGTGGAAGAGTGGCGGATAGTTAGGAGTTATAGATAATTGTAATTTCCTTTATAAACATCGAGATAATGATCGATTAGGGAGACACTTGTAATTACACACACTCAGGGCAGAACTCATAATTCTCTCTACACATTAGCATTCATTGTAACATCGATCGTAATCTTCAAGACACTTGTAAGCTTTTTTGTGATTAATAAATTGGTGATCGACGAGTTGTCATCACCCGGGGTTTTTTCTTTTGTTCGGAACAAGATCAAAGGGTTTTTCCTCGCAACAAATCATGTTGTTCATTCCATTTTCATTCATACAATCGTTGTTATTAGCATAGCACTATACCTCACTTTTACGGATTTGGATACATTATCCTTAACAGATTTTTATCCAAAACAACTTGGCGCCCACCGTGGGGAAATTGGTGCTATAATCCATATTATTCCTATTAATTCTCAATCTTTTATACCCATATCACTATCAATGGCCTCTCAATCAACCTCTGCTTCATCAACCATGCCGTCTTCAGTTCCTCTCTCATCAAGAACTTTGCCGCCGATGCCTCCGCCAATCACGGGACCACCACGGCCTGCTGCTGTTGGAAGCAAGACACAACTACCAGTCTTCCAGAGCTCGAATACTGCTGCTGCTGCGCTGGCGGTTAATACTAACAATGACGTTTCATCTATGTTTTCGCATGTTAAAGCATACATGGAGCAACATAACAAGACTAACCAGAGGATCCTTCGTGATATAGAAGATCTCAAGAAGACAAAGAGGCCAGCGGAGGATCACACTCCCTTGATGCCTAGGATGATGGATTTCACCAGTACAGGGCAGGATCCATTGCTCAGTTCACACAAGGATCATCTATCCTTCAATAGGGGTCCATGGGTCAACAGACTCAAGGATCCTTGTTGTTTCAGCCAGGATCATCTATCCTGTAACAGGGGTCCATGGGTCAACAGACTCAAGAATCCTCGTTGTTTCATCAAGGATCATCTATCCTTCAACAGGGGTCCATGGGTCAACAGACTCAAGGATCCTCGTTGTTTCAGCCAGAATCATCTATACTTCAACAGGGGTCCATGGGTCAACAGACTCAAGGATCCTCGTTGTTTCAGCCAGGATCATCTATCCTTCAACAAGGGTCCATGGGTCAGCAAACTCAAGGATCCTCATACTTCCAACAAGGATCATCCATCCTTCAACCAGGATCCTCTGGGTTATATCACAAAGGATCCTATAATTCCCAACCTCAAGGATCCTTCTTTCAGAATCAAGGATCCTCAAGATTTCAACATCAATGACCCTCCGAAGTCCATGAAGGAGATAAAATCCCCATGCAGACCATAGCCTCTGGAGGACCAACTCCTGTAGCATACGCTTCTTATCTCAGCTACTCATCCGAGATGCCTACCTTCACTCAGAAAAGAGGTAACTTGTATGATCCTATATCCTTAGATGCTAACCGTGGTTCCATGCAGGATGCAGGTATCAACCAAGCTATAGCTAAGGAACTACAAAAGCTTAAGGATATGATATCTAGTGTTCCCGGGGTGATACGTCCAATCGCCGAGATACCGGAAGGAAGCCACAAATTATCGAGATTTTCTCCACCTATCTGTGATGCTGAAATCCCGAAGCGATTTCAGACCCCCAACATGAAGACTTATGATGAAACCACTGATCCTGAGGAGCATGTAGCTCAATACAGAGAAAGGATGAAGATCAATCCTATTCCTGAGAGACTCAAGGAAGCCTGCCTATGCAAGGGCTTCGGATCCACACTGACAGGATCAACATTAAAATGGCTGCTAAGTCTTCCTCCCTTTTCAGTTACTTCTTTTTCACATTTAGTTAACTTGTTCAACATTCAATTTTCCTGTATTAGGAAATTTGAGAAGTTAACTAGTGATTTATACCGAGTTATCCAACCTAGTGATGAATCTCTTAGGGATTTTGTTACGAGGTTCGGCAGAGAAGCTCTAGAAATCCCTAATATTGACATGGCTACTGCTGTTGAAGCATTCAAGATGGGACTTCAGAGGGGCTCACCCTTTTACGATAATCTTGTGATGACTCCTTGCAGATCTTTAGATGAAGTAAGGAACAGGGCACTAAGGCTCACACGGCTGGAAGATGACAAAAAGATCCAAGAACGATTGGTTGCTTAGACGAATTAAGAATCCCCTGACAAGAATAAAGGATCCTCATACAGAAACAAAAACTCGAAGCCGTACTCCAAGTTCAACAACCAAAACGTTCGAGCAGTTGAAGAAGGAGATGATGACGAAAATTACCCGAGCATCTCAGAATACTACTTCTCAGTACATACTCATGGTTTAATTTGTGCCATGAAGGATCTAGGTAAGAAAGCAAGGTGGCCACGAAAGAACGGAAAGTCAACCACCTTCAGAGACAAATCCAAATGGTGTGCTTTCCATGAGGATTTTGGCCACATGACGGACGATTGCCTCGGTTTAAGGAGGGAAATCGGATACCTCCTGAGCAAGGGCCACTTCAAAGAGCTATTGGGAAGAAAAAAGTCAAGGATCCAGGATCCTGAAGAAGTTTCTCATAAAGCACCTCCGCCCCCATCAGATGCTCAAGTGATCAACTTCATCTCCGGAGGGTCAGACATATGTAACACTTCCATCTCTGCATCTAAGAGGCTCGCCAAGGAGATCAAATTGGATAACGGGGATCGACCGGTTATATCCACCACCTTAACCACTGATAAAAGGATCTTCTTCGACGAAGAAGATAAATCAAGCATTCAGGATCCTCACCATGACGGTTTGATTGTTACTTTATTTATTGCTAACCATTATGTATGTAGGATCCTGGTCGACAGTGGAAGCTCGATCAATATCATCCAACATGATGTTCTTCAAAAGATGAACATACCAGACTCAGAGATCATCCCAAGAACATCGGTGCTAGTTGGTTTCAGTGGAGAAACCAAGAAGAAAATGGTTAAATTCTTACAAAAAATTATGTGTTATAAACAACCTTTCTTGTTGCAATGTTATTTTGGGCAGGCATTGGCTACATGGGACGAAAGCAGTGGCCTCTACTTACCATCAATGCATTAAACTACCAACTCCGTGGGGAGTAGTAAGGATAGATGGTGACCAATTCGAAGCCAAGAACTATTATTCTTCATCAATGAAACAACAGCTAAGTAGACAATAGCATAGCAACCACAGCAACATCCTAGGGACGTGCTGGAAGCTCGGGAGAAAGACATAAAGGAAGTATCTTTAGATCCCGAGGATCCAAACGTGAAGGTGTTCCTAGGATGCAGTATCCCTATTGAGATCGAGAAGGATATAACATCCTTCCTAAAGCGAAGAAAATCCACGTTTACCTTCAAACATTCAGACATGACAGGTATTTCTAAGGAGGTAATTACTCACAAGTTAGGCCTTGATTTATCTGTCAAACCCGTCCATCAGAAGCGAATGAAATTCGCACCTGAGAGGAACACGATCATACAAGAAGAAGTTGAAAAACTTCTTAAGGCCGGTATGATCAGAGAGGTTAAGTATCCTCGATGGTTAGCTAATGTGGTTGTTGTTTCTAAAAAGAATTGAAAGTGGAGTGTGTGTGTGTGTGTGTCGATTTTACTGTTTTAAACAAAGCATGCCCCAAGGATCTTTTCCCGTTACCACATATAGACACCATGGTGGACGCAACGGCAGGACATGAGATGCTCAACTTTATTGATGCTTCCTCTGGATTTCAACAAATTCAGATGGAACCATCTGATCAAGAGGATACAACATTCATGACTCCTACTGGCATATACTATTATATTTCTATGCCATTCGGACTAAGAAATGCAGGGGCAACATATCAAAGATTAGTCAACATGATGTTCAAGGATCAGTTAGGCAAGACTATGGAGGTTTACATAGACGATATGGTGGTGAAGTCAAAGAAAGCTAAGGATCACCTCAGAGATCTGGAGGAAGCATTCAATATCCTTGACCAATATAACATGAAACTGAACCCGTCAAAATGCCATTTTGGTGTTAAGGCTGGAAAGTTTCTTGGATATATGGTGACTAAAAGAGGCATAGAAGCAAGCCCCGAGCAGATAGAAGCCATCATCAACTTGAAGTCTCCTGTAAATGCTAAAGATGTCCAAAGGCTAACAGGAAGAATAATAGCTCTCAACATATTCATTTCCAGATCCTCCGAGAAGTGCAAAGATTTCTATGACATTCTTAGGAAAAATAAGAAGTTCGAATGGACAGAAAGGCATGAGGCTGCACTCAAAGCCTTGAAGGATTACTTATCCTCAGCTCCAGCTCTGATGAAGCCTGTGGATGGAGAATCCTTATACATGTAACTAGTTGTGTCAGGAAATGCTGTAAGTGTTGTCCTTGTCAAGGATCATGAAGGTGAACAACATCCCGTTTATTATGTAACTAAGAGTCTTTTAGACGCAGAAGCTAGGTATTCTCATTTAGAAAAATTAATTCTTGCACTTATTATGGCCTCTACTAAATTAAGACATTACTTTGAGACTCATACTATTATTTTAAGAACTAATTATCCTGTTAAGAATGTGTTTAGAAAACCAGAAATATCAGAAAGGATGGACAAATGGGCTGTGAAATTGAGTGCATATGATATTCAGTACGAACCAAGAACAACCATCAAGTCACAAGCACTCGCAGAATTTGTGGTTGATTTCAGTAGCGACATGCAGAAAGAAGCCGACTTGGAGGTCCAACAATTAGAAGAGACCAAGGATCCTTGGATACTCTTCACTGGTGGAGCTTCCAATGTAAGAGGAACATGATTAGGGATCCTACTGAAATCGCCACAGGGGGACATATTACCCCAGTCTATAGCCTGTGAGTTCCAAGCAACGAACAATGAGGCAGAGTATGAAGCTCTGATCGCAGGTTTGCAATTAGCTAAGTGCAGGAGGATCAGGTATCTTCAAGTATATATAGATTCATTATTGATTGCTAACCACTTTAACGGCTCATATGCTGTTGAAGGAGAAAAACTAATCAAATATCTAGATGTCGTGAAGGAATTAGTAAAATCCTTCGAATTATTTAGCATTGTACAGGTACTAAGGAAAGAGAATGCTGGGGCAGATGCCTTGGCAAATTTAGCCTCATCTTTGAAGATTCCAGAAGACTTGAAGATCCCAATCATTCATATACTCTCGCCAGCAGTAGGAGAATAAGAAGTTGGGGAGATAACAAATGACAAACAAATCGTACTTTGGGATCCATCATCCTCAAACAACCAAGGATCCTGGATCCTCCCAATCAAGAAATACCTTCAAACTGGAGAGATCCCAACCACAGAGATTCCCAAATCTTTCAAACTCAAGGTATCACAATATATTTATTAGATGATATGCTATACAGGAAATCTCTTGCAGGTCCATACTTGAGGTGCATCGAGGATCTTGAAATCCAAGAGGTGCTCAAAGACTTTCACGAAGGTGATTGTGGTAATCACACCGGAGGTAGAGCCCTGTTTTCCAGGATACTGAGAACTGGATACTTCTGGCCGACAATGAAGAAGGATGCAATGGAATATTTAAAGAAATGTGATGCTTGCCAAAGACATGCAAACATCCTTCATCAGCCAGCAGAACCTATGTATCTTATATCCTCTTCATGGTCTTTCATGAAATGGGGTATGGATATTGTAAGGCAAGCTACCAAAGGCATCAGGTGGAAAGGTCTTTATTCTTGCTATGACTGATTACTTCTCCAAATGGATTGAAGCAGAAGCATTTGTGCAAGTCCGAGAAAGGGAAGTTATATCCTTTATTAAACGAACTATTATAACTAGATTTGGTATCCCTTCTTAAATTGTTTGTGACAATGGTTCCCAGTTTATCGGGAAAAGAACCACTAACTTTTGTGACAGTTGGGGCATCAAGATGATTACTTCCATGACGGTCCATCCTCAAGCCAATGGTTAAGCGGAGTCTAGAAACAAGATTATCATCAACAACTTGAAGAAGAAATTAGGATCCAAGAAAGGAAAGTGGGCAAAAGAACTTCCCTATGTTCTTGGTGTTTGGCTCAGAGGCCGTAATTCCTACAGAAATGGTAGTCCCTATAGCCAGAACAAGCATCCGTGATCCTGAGGCCAATGAAGAAATCCTTCTCGAAGACTTGGATACTGTTGAAGAACTCAGAGACCTAGCCAAGATCAGAATGGCAGCTTATCAACAAAAGGTAGCTGGGGCATATACAACAAGGATCAGGAGATTTCAAGATGGAGACTTAGTCTTGAGGAAAGCTTTTCAAAACACAACCAATCCGACTGATGAGAAGTTAGCACCCAAATGGGAAGGTCCTTATTTAATTGAGTCGGAGGCAGAAAAGGGGCATATCATTTGCTCACAATGGAAGGTAACAGGTTACCAAGAGTATGGAATGCTATCCACCTCAAGAAGTACTTCTTCTGATTAGGATCAAGTATCCTTTGAGGATCCATTTACCTTAGAGGATCAAGGATCCTAAGATCGGTAATATCTATCTAATCACTTATTCATTTTAGATTTTTACTTATTTAAGGATAACATATTCTTAACATTTTTATTTTCCAAGTTTTAAGTAACAATGCAGGATATGAATAATATGTTTAATGATCAAGAGGTTGGCCACCTCTCCATTACACTTAGGGGGTGTTTGGTACAGAGAATTGGGGGGGTGAGAAATGGAAATGGAAACAATTCTCTTGTTTGTTTACGAAAGAAAGAGGTGAGAAATGGAAATAAACCATTTCCATTTCCCTGATTTCTTTTTTCTAAAAAAAGCGAAGAAATCATTTCTCTAGGGTTTCATTTCTCACTTCCATTCTCTTCCTTTTCACTTCTATCACCAGCTTCCTCCTTCAGAGCACCGCAACCCAAAACAAGGTATGGTTCAAATTTCCGATTAACAGATCCATAAGCATTCAATCTATATATATCAGCTTCCTTTTCACTTTATTATTATTAATCGTACGAACTGGGTTTTGAGATGTTGAGTTCTGTGTAGTTTGTCTGTGCTTGCTGTATAAAGTTGGTTTTTCTTCCATTTGTGTGTACCCACCGCTTTCCCACAAAACCTTAATCATAATCAGAAATGCTCTTTTTCTCTCCCTCTATGTGCGATGTGATGGTCGCTTGTCGCCCCTGTTTGCCTACTGTTGTCGGGTTCAATTTCTGAACCCTAGGTGACGGTGGTGTGGTGGCCTGGTTAGGGTTTCTGATGTAAAGCCCCGTGACTGACGGCTGTGGGTCTTGTTTGCTGTTTGAGGGAATGAATTGATAAGTGGTACACATGTTTCTGATTACAGGTGTTGGATGCTAGGGATCCTCAAGGTACTAGATGTTATCATCTTGAGAAGCATTTAAAAGAGCATTGCAAACACAAACACATGATTTTACTGTTAAACAAGGTAACTGTGATCTATTTCTGTAACTAAGGTCTTTTTAACAAGGTAACCATGATCATTAAATTTTTTACTCGCATTTGTGCAGTGTGATTTGACCCCACCATGGGTCACAAAAGGATGGCTTAGGGTACTGTCTAAAGAATATCCTACTCTCGCGTTTCATGCCAGCATTACTAAGTCTTATGGCAAGGTATGCTAATTGTTATTAGTTACTCATATGTATATGCATGATTTCTGCCATTTTAGTTTCTGTTTGATGATCTTTTGTTAAATTGCTTACAGAATTCCCTTCTATCGGTGTTGAAACAATTTTCACGCTTAAAAAGTGACAAGCAAGCTATATCGGTTGGATTTGTTGGGTACCCAAATGTTGGAAAGTCGTCAGTAATTAACACGTTGCGTACGAAAAATGTAAGTTCATTATTTCTTTTTTTCTAAGCATGTGGAGGTCTTAACCGAACTTGATTATATTTTTTTGTGTTCTTTTATGAAGGTCTGTAAGGTTGCTCCAATTCCTGGAGAGACGAAAGTTTGGCAATATATAACACTTACAAAAAAGATATTCTTGATCGATTGTCCTGGTGTTGTTTATGGAAGCAGTGATACAGAAACTGATATTGTTTTAAAGGGCGTGGTATGTGAATTTTAACTTTTATCATAATAACAATTCACTTTCATTTCAAAGATTTTTCTTATGCTTAGTGTGTTATATTTGCAGGTTCGAGTCACGAATTTGCATGATGCCACAGAACACATTGGTGAAGTGTTGAACCGTGTCAAGAAAGAACACCTTGAAAGAGCATACAAGATAAAACAGTGGTATGCCTTATTTTTCTGATATATTTGTCTCATAAAGAAGTATTAGTATTTTTAGAATTGCAAATTCAATTTAAATTTTATTTGATTTTATGTCACAGGGAAGATGAGAATGACTTTCTGGTTCAGTTATGCAAATTAACAGGCAAACTTCTAAGGGTAACTTTTTCTCTCTATTCTCCAATGGGTTAAACATGTGAAAGTAATTTGCTTTATTCAAAATGAGTATTGTGATATATGTTTTATGTTTGAATATACAGGGAGGTGAACCTGATTTGATGACTGCAGCAAAAATGGTTTTACATGATTGGCAGAGGGGTAAGATACCCTTTTTTGTTCCACCTCCAAAGCAAGACGGACCAGAAGAAGCTGATGTAGCGAAGGAAGATGTGGTGGTTGACGAGGACAAAGATTTAGCAGCAAAAAGAAGCATTGAAGACATTGTTTCCTCACAGCAGCTAAAAGATGTTCCTTTTCAAGAGGATCTGTTTACTGAGAATGAGCTAAAGGGGGATGCTGCAAATGAAGTTTGATCATAGGTTTCGGTTTTCTTGCATAGGTTTTTTTGGTAATTTTATCTGGTTTTAATGATCTATTTTACTTTTTGGGCTATTTATGCACTGGCTGTTGTAACCAATTTATGCACCTTTGAGAGTGATACTTGACTAAAATTTTGTTTTATGTGTTAGAACAAGTTTATATTCAATTGAACTGTAACAAACAAATGCTCCTGAATAGTTTGATTATAAATTATTATTATAGAAGGATTTGTGGAATTAAGGGATTGTGCTATACAGGCGTTTAATGTACATGTTTTTCCTGTCACATAAGTTGTTTCACTTGTATACGGGTGTTTAAAGTTGAGTATTTCTATGCAAATGGGCGTGATGATTCCCTTGTAAATGAGCGTTCGTCCTTGCTTGTCCTGGTAATAATAAAGTTGGTTCCTTCTAGCCTCACACATAAAAAACATATAGAATAAACATAGAATAAATGTATGACAACGTTGTCTCGCTATATTAAAAGCTCCACTATCCTCAAATGAAAGCATCTTCATGACATAATAGTTAATATGCTCTTCTGCGTGCCAGTGGTTAAAGAAAGTGAACCGCAAACCACTGCTTGCTGCTGTGGAGAAAATGAAAGAAGGTAATTGGTATATTAATCAATGCATATTTTGGTTGGAATTTATGCATCTTTTTATATGTTTTTTTATTTTTTAATAAATATTTGTTATGAAAAAAATACTTGTGCTAATGATAAAGTTGATATAATTCTCTGTTTATTTCCTATGTACCAAACAAGAGAAATGATTCTTAGCTATATTTCTCTATTGAAATCTCTGTACTACCAAACAGAACAGTCAATTCTCATTCTCCAGACCAATTCCCTTTCTCTGCAATTCCATTTCTCTATTCCATTTCTCTATAATTCCATTCTCTGTACCAAACACCCCCTTAAGGTACTCTACTATTTCCCTTGGCCTAGCCCACGATTGGGTATGACCCCCGCTGGTCATATCCCCTAAGGTTTAAAGGTTTTCACCTTTCTTATGAATTAGAGTTTCTACACTCTCGCATGTAGCGCACGTTATCCAACGTATAGTCCGGGGCATCGGGACCAGTACACGCTTAGTGGCTGACAATTTCGTTTTTTCAGCTATATGGAGGATACTACGATTTATGGTAGACGTACCATACCACCGGTTAAAAACATTTTCATGTTATCTTACGTTTGGGCTAAATTCCGGTTTGGGCGAGTCCCCAGTTGACATCCATATCCTTGGGCCAGTCCCCAGTTTTGGGCTTGTCCCCAGTTTTGGGCTAGTCCCCAGTTTTGGGCTTGTCCCCAGTTCACGGGCTTGTCCCCAGTTTATCATTTGATCTTGTCCCAAGTCTAATGGGTTCAATCCCGATTAACATTATAACTTGTTTGCAACAGATTTTCTAAGTTGATTACGAAGATCAAGCCCTGTGGATTGAGAATCCTTAAATTACTTCTTCAAGGATCACAGAAGAATCGGTACTTATGCTAACTAAGGCCTACTTAGAGCTTGTGGTACAATTCCTACTTATAACTTTATTATAAGTAATTTTTGTTTAAAGACTTGACAGTTTTTGAATTATTCCTTCAAGGATATTAAATCCTAAAAATTTCTCTTTATTTTTAAGGATATTCTATCCTAAAGTTTGGGCTTAAGAATGTTCTTTCCTAAAGTTTTCTTTTTATTAATTTTAAGGATGTTCTATCTTAAAATTTTTTGAGAATATTCTTTCATGAACATTTCTTTCAATCAAGAACAATTTTTGAAATTTTCAACAAAACATTCACATTAACAAGCAAATAGACAAAAGTTTTATATTATTAAACATAAGTCGCGAGGACTTATCCAAAATCCTTAACCCGGATTTCTCCACACGAAAGATGGACCATCCACCCGGGTTAAGTAGGTGATACTAATTGTTCTTAATGTGCAGGTAAATAAAAGTCAGAGGTACCAAAGGTTTCATCCACACAAACAGAGGATCCATCCACCTTCGGTACCCCTGAGAATTGTCTTGAGGATCGGTGATCCTTAAATCCTAATTACTATTGTTTATTACAACCGAACTATCCATCAAAACATCAGCATAAAAAAATGGGCTCGGGCCTTGTCTTCAATATCCTTCATCGCCCATTCAAGCTGCTTCCTCGCCTTTCGCAGCACCCGCTCCTTCATCAGCTTCCGCCACATCCTTGACTCCACTAGTCCCAGCTTCATTCTCCTCAGCCATCTCCATATCCTCATCGCCACCGAGAGCCGCCAGAGTAGTTTTCCACTTCTGCACATTCCAGGTCGCCCAGTCGAAAGCAGGATCACCGGCCTCCATCGCCATATTAATCCTTGCCTCCAGCATCGACCTGGCAGCCCACATCTTAGCCTCTTCTGTAGCCTGCTTAACTTCCTCTTGGAACTGGACATTCGCTATGGATACTTGATCCTCTAGCTGCCTCTTGAGCTTGGCTAAGGCTTTATCCTTGTTGATCACCGCATTTCCTAACCCGAACAGCTTATCACTCATCTGGCTCACAATCTTTTCATAATGCTCTTTGAAAGCATTCACAGCCTGTAACCAACAGTTAAGCAAGGGTTAAAAGGATATTGGATCCTCATATTCAAAAAAGCAGGATACAGGATACTTACAGTGAGGATCACGTCAAAGTGGGTTTCGGGCTCAGAGGACCTCTTTCTCTTGGAAGCAACTGACTTGGCTCTAGTAGTTGCAGTCTTAGGCTCAGAACTAGTTGTTGCCTTCAAAGCTTCTTTCTTGATATCTTGAGGAGTGATCATACTATCGATGTCTTCCAAGGAGAACTTGCTAGCAGATTTCTGAGATTCTTAGCGCCTATTATTAAGTTAACATATAAGTATTCTATCTAATTTTATTTACATTGAAATTATTATACTAAACCTACTTGACATATTGGAATCTGAGGAGATCTCACAAAAAGCTTCGATGAAACGGGCTTGGAAAGTTCTAACTTCGGTATCCAGTGCAAGGAACCGTTTTGTTTTCTCTTCAGTACCAAGTAACTTAGCCAACGAAGCGAAATTCTCAACTGCAAATAAAAAGAGGATGCAAAGTTATATTAGTCATCAAAGATCATATCGTTATTAAGGATCCAGGATCCTACCCTTTCTGACCCATTTTGAAGGAAGGTCAGCCCCTCCGGGTATGGAGTCACGTTTCACGAAGAAGAATTGATTTCTCCAAAAGGAATCGTTCAAAGTGAGTTTTAAAATCGGAATGGGTTGTCGAGGTTTGGATTTCAAAAGGAATCGGGCTGGACCATAGGTTGTGAGAGTATACAGATAGGACAACTCTGGAAGACCAAAGTCGATTTTTTCTTCCTCAATAATTCTTTCGATGGTGCCTAACACTCTCCAAAGCATCGACATAGCTTGGATGTAAGATATGCCAGTGGATTCGAAAAAGCTGTGTGTGAAAGAAGGGAACGGATAACGATAGCCAATGAGGAAAGGGCAAGCCGAAAAACACACCCAAGCTTGTGAATATATGTGGCAACGGACGCCAGAGTCATACGGTCGGAACATGGTTTTTGGCGGAAATAAAGGATGGAATTCATCGATTCCGAGACCTGTGAGTTTGCAGATTTCGATAGATGGATTGGCGATTAGATTCTGTGGTTGCATCTCCGTCAACCCGGAGCCGTCGGAGGATAGGTCGGACGTCTTAGAGGGAGGTGAAGAAGACGAAGCGACTGACATTATTATGAAAACAAAGAAAGTAAAGAGAAAAGAAAGGATACCTGATGTGTCGCCTGGATATGTGATTATAAAAGAGATATAGGGACGGCATATATAGGCGGTTATGATTAATATCAAGTGCTTGATAGTAAATATTTCTGGCAACCGTCTAATCACTCAGTTTTCGCAGAAGATTCAAATTTCAAAATGCCAGCTGTAAAGCATAAACACCCGCCATTTTGGGGGCAATTGTTAGGACTGATATTTTCAATACTGAGGATATGTTATCCTTGAAGATGTGTCTGGATCAGTTATCCTCTTGAAGAGTTCCAGAGCCATATCAAAGATCAAGGATCCTCAGAGGTTGGTATTTTTAACAATTGTTTCATGTGTGTAGGTTAATATTCAACAGAAAGTAACGACTCTATGACTAAGCCTACCTTAAAGTTCGCTACTGGAGGCTCCCAACACGTGGTCAATGAACGTTAGAGGAGTTGTGGAAGAGTGTCAGATAGTTATGAGTTATAGTTAATTGCAATTTCCTTTATAAACATTCAGATAATGATCGATTAGGGAGACACTTGTAATCACACACACTCATGGCAGAACTCATAATTCTCTCTACACATTAGCATTCGTTATAACATCGATCATAATCTCCAAGACACTTGTAAGCTTTTTTGTGATTAATAAATTGGTGATCGATGAGTTGTTATCACCCGGGGTTTTTTTCTTTTGATCTGAACAAGATCAAAGGGTTTTTCCTCGCAACAAATCACGTTGTTCATTCCATTTTCATTCATACAATCGTTGTTATTAGCATAGGACTATACCTCACTTTTACGGATTTGGATACATTATCCTTAACATATTTTTATCCAAAACAAATATGATTCGCCTATAGTCATTCTCTGCAGCCCATACGCTTGAGATCTGTCATGATACGCTTGATCCTAAGCGTATGGACACCCCATTTGTCAATAACCAAACTTATAGGCCATTTAAACATGTTCGGCAAATGAGCCATCATTCTAGACGAATGAGGGACATATCAAGCGTATATAGGCGAGTGAGAGTGTTTACATGCTTACCACGTGGAAAAAGAGTGTTATTAAAAAAAAATTTTAGAAAATTTTCTTAAACAAATTTTTTATGGGAGAATAAGAGGGGCATTTTTCTTGAAAATTTTGACGACAATATTTTTCGTCCTATTTTTCTGGCGTATCTACTTATTGAAGGGGAGAACACTGTTGTTTGAAAAAAAAAAGTTATTAAAATTGTTAAAGATTGTTCAAGAAATCACAACCGGGTTATAGCCAAACTATGTGTAATAATACGAACTTTCCAAATTGTTGTTTTTCGTCATTCACCCACCCCGTTTAGAAGTTTGAAAAATTTTATCAATAAAATATCGCGTTTATAAATATATTATTATATTATTATCATTTAATAAATATATATTATTAACTTTCAACCGTATACAATTTCCACCTCAAGGGATACTTTTACTCGTTTTTTTTTCCATCTTTAAACTCTAGGGATTGATCTGCAATATGTATAAACTTATTATAATATATCATTTAAACAGGAACTCGTTTGCACATGCCCAAACCCAGATCACAATCTGCAACCTGATTAACATGCTTGGACCTCAATCTTCACTGTATACTTGGAAATAATCTTAGAAAATCGCCCTAATACCTAAATGAACTACTATCGACGTTTTAATTTGGAATAGGGGATCTGTATAAAAAACAATTTATATTTGAACAAGATGGGAATTGTTAGGACTGATATTTTTAATACTGAGGATATGTTATCCTTGAATATCTATCTGGATCAGTTATCCTCCCGAAGAGTTCCAGAGCCATGTCAAAGATCAAGGATCCTCAGAGGTTGGTGTTATTAACAATTGTTTCACGTGTGTAGGTTATTATTCAACAAGAGCAACGACTCTATGAATGAGTCTATCTTAATATTCGCTACTGGAAAGTTCTCAGCACGTGGTCAAACGAACGTTAGAGGAGTTGTGGAAGAGTGGCGGATAGTTAGAAGTTATTGTTATGTGTAATTTCCTTTATAAACATCAAGATAATGATCGATTAGGACTTACTTGTATATACACACACTTAGAGCAGAACTTACATTTCTCTCTATACACTAGCACTCCATTGTAACATCGATCACAATCTCCAAACACTTGTAACCTTTTTTGATTAATAAATTGGTGATCGACAAGTTGTCATCACCCGGGGTTTTTTTCTTTTGATCTGAACAAGGTCAAAGGGTTTTTCCTCGCAACAAATCGTTGTGTTCATCTCAATTTCGTTCTTATATTCATTGTCATCAGTTTAGCACTAAACCTCACATAACAGATTTGGATACATTATCCTTAGCTAATTTTTATCCAAAACAGGAATATAACACCATCTCAATATATATCCAACAGTTTATATTATTACAATTAAACGAGTGTACACAGTCTTCTGGACCTCGCAATCATTAACCTAAGTCTAATTATATTTTACATATTCGATGTTATGAGTTCGTGATCTCGTTAAGGTCGTCGTTATTCATTCATAGTTCATCATCAATCCGTCATGAATACAGGTAATAATTATATACAGGTAATAATTATAACATTAATTTAACAGTCAGTAAACAGAGAAACAGATTAGATAATTAGGGTTCTTTATCAATTGGGGGGGAATCAGATTTTGTATTTAAAGTTTTCATTGCATCTGATTGCCATATGACAACCCAGTTCAGTTGGATTTTTGGTGTGTGTTCATCTGGGAGCCGTCCAGCCCCTTTTGCTCTTTTAGTTTTTGTTTAATTATTTTAAAGCCTTTAAATGATTTTTATAAATTATTGTAATTAGTATTAAATATAAAGTAAATAGTATTTTATCAAACCGACGTCAGAACGTTAACGTGTCTTGTCAATTAATCTAGTTACTAGTTTTCGTATACATATTTGTATAATATATATATATATATATATATATATATATATATATATATATATATGTAAGTATATTAAGTATACCTTAATAATAATATACTATGGTTATTTTATTTTAAAAAAAATCGACACCATTATTGGTGCTTCCTTATAGATGAACATTCTTTTAACTATATGTATATATAATATTTGTGTATTTATTCTTATAAAAATATAAAAAAATATAATTTTATTTAAATATGTTAAATACATGTTTATAATTAAATTTCGTCAAAAGATTCAATCAAAATATTTATATCCAACTGCATATTATATTTAAATAACTACACATTGTTATTATGATTATCTATTTACTTATATATTAGTATTTTATTTATTCAAATAATGAAAAGTATATCTCAATTTACATTTAATTAAAATATTTTTTTTAATATGAAATTATTTGTTTATTTAGATTTTATTATTTCAAACATATCTTATATTTTAAGTATTTAAATTATTTTAGTATTTAATTATAATTTTAAACAGGGATAATTATTGGTAAATTTATAATTAATAAGACTAATGATTTTAACTATATAAATCAATCGTTCAAATATATAATATTATAATCCCAATTATAACTCAAATCACACCGAAATCTTAATTCATTAAATCATATTATATTATTCATATTTAACTCTTGAAATAATATTATTTAAATAGGAATCCTTGACATTATATCCCGAAGGATTTATCTTTCTCACATCATCCGTATTTGTATTTTGTTCATCTAATCAGGTGAGTATCTCACTCACCCTTTTAATGAATTTTTACTGTTTTGGGGAAATATGCGTTTCTAAATATTTTATTATTATTTAATACTCAACTTGCAACTGTTAATTATATGTGTATAACAATTTATGCCTAACGTGTTATATGCTTATTTGCGTATTTTATTGAACCGTCGTAATAGCCATCTCCCAATTCATCTAGCATCGTGCATATCGACAACTTATTTACTTGCTCATTTGGTTGGACCGTCGTAATTGTCATCACCTAGTTCATCTGGCATCGCGCTTATCGACAACTTATTCACTTGCTTGTACCGTCGTAATAGCCATCGCCCAGTTTATCTTGCTAATTGGTTAAAATTACTTATCTCACTTGACACAATTTGCATTTTTATTTATTATTATCTATTCAGATGTAACATCCTACTTTCGATAATATTAATAAAGGAAATTTCGTTTATTATTGGTGTGTCGTTAATTAGTTAAGTAAATAAAATATTATAGAGTGGGCTTGGACATTAAAGGATGGAATAAGGGATGGAATGAGCCTCGGGTCTATGGGCTTAAGGGAGTATAAATACTCATTAAACCATAATCCTTTCCATTTTTATCCATCTCTACACCTGTGACAATCGTCAATTTCAGGTTAACTCCGTTAACTCAACTCCGTCAATTCAAACTTAAAGATCACTGAATCTATAACGCACACCTCATTACATTTAAACTAGGGTTTAAATGACGCTTGACACTTACTACATGTGTAGTCTTTCGGGAATTGCACCGAAACGCAAACGAGTTGACGCAAACAATTGGTGAATAAACGAAAAACGTCAAAACAATAATTATGTGATAATTATGTGTTAGACTTATGTGTTATGTGATAACATGTTATATAACGTTAACTCAATGTGCTAGAACTAGTTAATTAAGCTAGAAAAGAAACATTTGAAAGTTAAGGGACCAAAGTGTATTATATTATTATTATTAATATAAACCTAAAACCCTAACTCTCCTCTTCCTTTCTCTCCTAACCCGACGGCAGCCCCCCCCCCCCCCCTTGCTTCTCCCTTGCGATCGGCCCTCATACACACACATACAATCAAGATTGTTCAAGTTTGATTGAAGATTAAGGTGCTAGGAAGGTATAAACGACTATCCTATGCATCCTTTATACTTAATTTCGATTTTTAATGGGTTAATTACAAACCCTAGATTCCGAAAATTTCATATATATTGTGTTCATATGATTTTTGTTTGAGTTGATGATGTATTGATGATGATTTGATAACTAGGATTGATATTGTTACATGTTAATTGTTGTGTCTTTGATTTTGAGATCAAATAAAACCCTAACCATGTATGTATGGTGTAATTGATGTGCATGGATAGTGGTTATGGGGTCTAGAGTGTCATATGAACGGATTATGGTTTATAGATGATTAATATGTTGAGTTTTGTTGCAAACAGTTTCTGGACAGATTGTGTTGGTGATGTTCAATTGACTGTATCGGGGTGTAAATTTGAAAATTGGTTGAGAATATTGATACTACAGTAAACTAGGTTGAGTCTAGTTTCTAAAGAATATAAATTTGCAATTTTTGGACGTGTAAAAGTTAACCTTTATGATTTTACAAAAACGTTGTGCAAAGCTGAGTTGTTAGACCTGCTGTTAGGTTGTTTTGTAAATGTTATATCTCATGAACCACGAGACCAATTGGGTTGGTTCCACTTCTGGAAGTTGACTTGTTGAGTTAGGAACCTAACACAAGTGGTCTTGCATTTGTTGGATTTTTCATTTAACGGGAATTTCAAATAACATTCTGTTGCGCATGAATTTGACTGTTATGAGTTTGCTGTAATGTTTTGATCATTGTGAGAAACATATGTGGAATAAAAATAAAATAAAATATGTTCTGGAAACCTAATACATGTATGCTTTTGTGATGATTTTTGGTAAATTAATTGAGATGCTATGATCGGTGTAATAGACTAGTTTTACAAGTAGAAATCTGTCATTAAGAAACTAGTTGCTGAATTTTGTAAAAGTTGCATGAAACATAGTAATTGCTAATTAATTGTCGTGTTTTGACCAAATTGCCCTTGCGGGGAATAATTGCTAATTAATTGTCGTGTTTTGACCAAATTGCCCTTGCGGGGAATAATTGCTAGTGATATACATTATTAATACATGACACGTAAATAATTGCTCACACATGTATCGTATCACAAATGTACTTGTTAAGTCACACACGATTCACAAACAAACACGAAACGTATCTTGTGCTTAGGAATTATGTGACGAGTCTAGAGACTCGATATTAGTTCCGATACTTAGAAAATCTCCTTGTTGTTTTAGAACGCTAGAGAGAGTTTTCTGTGACGCGCATCACTTGGTGATTTATTTTGGAAATTCTTCGCAAACAGTGAGTTTCACTTTCCCCTTTTAAACTTTTTAAACGCTTTTCACTTGGGGGAGATAACATACCCCGAAACGCTTTTAGATTTTTTTATTAGATTATATATCACTTGTAAAGGCTAAGTGGCAAACGAAACAACTGAAGTCCTACACATCGAACCGTTTAATATTGGATAATAGCGAGTCACTGTTGAGTAGTACTACTGGGTTTGACAAACCCCGCCCAACGCTAAACTCGACTGGAGGTCGAGCGGGTGTAATTTTGGCTAACACATACCATGGTCTGGATGACCTGGTGGCAAGGCACTTGATAAATAGTCAGCTTCGGTGTCGAACACTTAGTAATACTTGTTGTATAGGCTAGCTACCTATCGATATATAATTGATTTAACACTATCTGGTAACGCAAAACGCTGAACGCAAAACGCTAAACGCTTTATTTTATATAAACTTATGAACTCACCAACCTCGTGTTGACACTTTTAGTATGTTATTCTCAGGTAGCCGAGGCGGGCGCGCGGTATAGGATCATGCATTGTTTGAAACGCTTTTGTTTATGCAACCTGATTTTAAACTGTTATTATGGGGTTTTGAGTCGTCCTGCGTGACGCAACTTTTATCTTTTGGTTTTTACGCTTCCGCACTTATTTTCATTCAAACGTTTTTATGGTTTGATTATAACTAATGATTCCGATCCTGTTAGTTCACACCCTCTGACGGTAAAACTCCGTTAGTGGATTTTGAGGGTGTGACAGGCCTACACCTTCAAAAACATACACACCCTCCTTTATCACGAACCAAGATCCGAAGGTGAGAACCCGAGCTTGATAGTGTTAGATAATCGTAACAAGCCAAAATCGACATCAAACTTAGATCGTGTTCGTGAAACCGATTCGTTAAAGGTACGTTTATAATGGAAACTTGTTCGTTTATGCTAGGTTCGTTTAGTAATCCTAGATCTATATGAATATGGTAAAAACAAATCAAACGCAACAAATTCTCGTTGAAATTCGTTAACATCTGGTGGGTTAATTAACCGTATGTTAAATTGCACGTATATATCAATCAAAAACACCTTTTAAACACGATGTTTGGATGATAGGTTGATTGGGGATTGTAGGCGCCGGGTATACGAGTAGATTGATACCAAATTCGTGTTATTTCGTCAAGATTTGAAGGTCAATTGCAAAACTGATATTGGTTGACTGTTTGGTGTTTTTATCGATTTTGACTTTTACCCCTGAGTCAAAGATTTGGATAAGACCGATGCGTCATGATTGAACGAATCGCCGGACATTCATTGGGCAATCATAATGAATGAGAATGTATGCGCAATGAATGAGCCTTCATTCGTCCTACAGAAGTGACAAATGACTTGATTCATTCGTCATCCATTCATTCGCCATAAGGAGACAACGAACGGAGCCATTCATTATAGGTACCTTTGCATGCTCCTGTAACGAATGAGCCTTACATTCGTCTCAATGAAAGCACGAATGGCCTTAGTCATTCGCTATACTCAGATCAGGCCATTCGACATAACGAATAGGACCATGCGTCATACGAATGGCATAGAGAATAATACTTAACCAGAACCATTCGGCATAACGAATGAGTAGCGAATAGAATAATCATTTAAGAAATGTTAATGAAAATTTTGCTAAGAACCTTTAATGAAAGTAAAATTTTTCCAAGCAGACCAGACAGCTTGAACCCAGCAAGGGGCTTTGCCCCTTGGACCCTGCTATGGGTTGCCGCCTCTAGATCCCACTGCCAGGGGCGCTGCCCCCGGACCTCCGTTCTTTGAGGGTTTATATAACTAGAGATATGATACGGGTAGGGCTACTTAGTTTATACTTGTAATTGTTATACAGTTAGCCGAGCCCAGTTAAAGAAGGAAATACTATAATTCAGAAAGAAACAGGACCCATGTGAGTTTCTAGCCCCACTTCCTTGTTATATTTACGGGGCTGTGTGCATACTCAATGTGAACGTTAATACGATTACCTTAAATGGTAAGTGTATGCTATAATGATTGATGTGATAATATGTATGAATGTTATGAATGAATGTTAGTCGGTGTGTGAACGATCTTCGGATAGTGCATGTATTGACAGGGAAAGTAATGTGTAGTATGCCAAGTATGAAATATGTATGTATGAAAGTACGTAATGAAATGAGTATGTACGAAAGTATGATTATATAAAGAAAGGTATGCATGGTTATAGGATGGATGGAATGTATGTTTAAAAAGGGAACAGACCCTAATAATATTTGCGAATGTAGGGAACAGACCCTAATAATATATGCGAATATAGGGAATAGATCCTAATAATATTTGCGAATGTAAGGAACATACCCTAATAATATCTGCGAAAGTAGGGAACAGACCCAAATAATATCTGCGAATATAGGGAACATACCCTAATAATATATGCGAAGGTTATAGGGCGGAATGCTCTTTAAAACATACATATATGAATGAAAGTATGTATGTATGTATGTAAGTATGAAAGAAAGAATGAAATTATGTAAGTATGTAAGGAAAGATGAAAATATGTATCTTCGGATACGTATTTATGTAAGTATGTGAATGTAATGTATGTTGTCTAATTAACTAGAACTCACTCAGCGTAGCTGACTTTTAGTATGCACGCAGGTAAATAGGTTGAGGCAGCTCGCTTGAATAAGGACACATGGCATTGGAACGAAGAGACTTGTATCTCAAGGATAATTATGATGTTATTATGTTTTATGTTTATGTTGAAAGACGAAGGATGTTTAATTTGGAAAGATTTGAATGATTTTGTAATATATGTTTGAAGTTTATAATTCCGCGAAAAATAATAATTAACTCTGATATTTAGAACCGTGTTGATGAGTAAATCCAATGTCCAAAGTAAGGCACCGAGAACGGGTCCTTACATCACAAAATCTGGTGTTTTACTCATTCAACCTAGTGTTGACAAAATTATTGTATTTTTGACGCATATGCAGGTTACCGTATCATATGATTATCAAGATTTGTATGAAGAAACTTAGGGTGCATGTTAGAGAAGAAGATACAAGAATTAAATTTTAGATTATTTGAAATTGTTGGATTATTTGATTTGGAATAATAGATATTATCATTTTAATATTGCATGATAGTACCTTTAGAGTTGTGAGCAATCAGCTCACGCCCCGGCATTTCCACCTAAGGTAAGGGTGTGCCAGATTGGTATCAGAGCCGAAGGTTTAAGATAGGTCGTTAGTTGTGCCCTAGGAACATTCTTAGGAGCCTCATATGTGCTTATTTGTTTACTTGATGTGTTCTATTTAATTGTTTACAGCTTACGTAATTACTTGCTAGAATAAGTATGTATTTAACTACTTAGTTAATCATTTATTTTATTTTCATGCACACACAACTCCGAAGCTATGCTTCACCATCAAAATATTTTTATAACTCCGAGACTATGTCTCACTCTCAAAATATTTTTATTACTTTTTATTGGGATATTCCTTGAGAATTCCCTATCCTTATTTTTTCTCTTTTTCACTTAAAACTAGGGAGTGTGACAAGATTCCCCGCCATCGTGGAAATTGTCATGTGACCGACACTTTAAGCGTTTAACGTAATCGGCTAAACAGTTACACTCTTTATTGTGATTTATTGCTTTTAAAATGTCTAGTCGGGTGGAAAACCCATGGGACGCCATAGACACACCAACTGTACATTTGCACAATTCGTTATATGTGCGATATTTTGTTGGAGCATTATCATCGGTGGTGATACACAAGATGTTTCAACTACTTATGCTTGAGTTCGTTTATTCGCTATTTAGTTTGGTCGGTTAAATCGCCATGTAACGCTCATGGGCCGAGAAACTCAATTGATCCGGTTGGGCCATTCAAATTGCCATGTAATGCTCATGGGAGGCTAACTCACACATTTATGTTGGTTTTGGTATGCTAATAAGTTGAGGAAACAAAATGCCATGGAAAGCTCATGGGAAACCCAACACATCGAATAACATTCATTATTTGTTTATTTGTTTGTTTATTTAATTTTATACGAAACGATTTATGATTTGGTTTAATTATTCAATTATTCTATTATTCAATTATGCAATTAATCCATTACTAAATTACTAAATAATTTTTGAATCAAGATTTATTGATTCGATCTATTCATACACTCAAAACATTTTTATTCTCTTGATCAGATACAAATCCTTCATTCATCAAGACTCGGTTATCATGAGTCAATCAAAACAATTTACACTCTATCAATGAAGTGATTTCCACCTATTCCTCTTATCACGTTATTATATTATCAAAATATCAAGTAAATTAAATAATATTATTGCATAATTTAATAATCAAATGGATTTCTTATACTCAAGGTATCATATACATAAACTATTAAATAGCTCACGCTCCGGCATTTCCGCCATAGGCTGGGGTTTGACACTATGTTAGGTTGTAACTGTTCTCCAAGGAGAAATGATCGGGTCTAGCCGGTTTAAAATTGGGTTTAAACGGGTTAGGTATTATATCGGGTTTCTACATTACACGTTTTGATTGATATAACCTACTAATTTTGTATAATATTTGTGTTAAATCAAGTCACTTTAAAGAATCATTTATTTCCAAAGAAGAATCATACATGTTGATCAATCAGTCTCGCTTCTTTATGTTTTTATGTGATTCTCAGATACATCATTTAAGTTTCTATTCATTGAGTGTAACATCCCAAAATTTCTAAAGTAGTATTAATTATAATATTTAATATTGGGGGGAAAGTTTACTTGGGTTAGTGGAAAAATAATAAAATGAAGTAGTAGTTATTACGATTCGGGCTTGTGTTGGGTTAAGTAACGTGGGTAATGGACCGGGATTAGGAAGGAAGGAAAGAGGATGGACCTGGGCTCAAGCCCATGACCCATAATATATAAACCTTTTCCATTACTTATTTCATTCATTCACCCATTCCATACACCACCTAAAACACACACTTAGCTCTCTCTCATCCAACTCTCTCTCTCTCTAGCCGAAACCAAGAGGAAGAAGAAGGAGAATCGGTTTCCAACCCGAGGTAATAATAGTATGTGTTGTTTGAACTCAACCCGTTAGATTTAGTCATGAAATGACGAGCCGACACCGTTAAACCGTTAAATTCACGAGATTCGGGTGGAATCGGGTATAAACAGAACCTAAGATGAGCGTAGGCATCACCCTAGCTCAAATCTGGATCGAACGGGATGAAAAACGGTGAAAATTGTGGTGAAATAAACAAGATCTCGCTGTTCCGGCGAGATCCCGTTATTCCGGTAGTTGCGGCGCCGGAAAGGCGGCGCCGGAGATGTGGGTACGAGGATGTCAGAGAGTGTTCTGACATCCTGACCTAACCCTATTTCGCTATTGTGAAACTAACGAATTAAAGGCAATCGTTAACGGAGGTTTGACGAACTATGAACTGATTCGTGAATCGATTCGTTAATGAAGGAATGACGAACTAGCTCTGATTCGTTTAGGAATGAATAACGAATTAAACCCAATTCGTTAAGTAGTTCGTTAAGGAAAAACTGACGAATGAACCCCCGGTTCGTTATGGTTCAATTCATTACGGAAGGGTCCAGTTCGTTAAGAGGACCAGTTCGTTATAAAGGTTCAATTCTCTACAAGGTCCACTTCGTTAGAGGATTCAATTCGCTATGGAGGAAGATTCGTTATAAAGTAACGAATTAGCCAGTTCGTTATAGAAGACTGAATAACGAACTAAACCCAATTCGTTAAGGACCAAGTAACGAACCACATGTTTAATATAATGACAGAATGGTCCCTGGACTTAGACAGAACGATATAAATACATATTAGCTCTTTGACTTTATTAAGACATGAAAGATACCTTTAAAGGTTAATGAGTAACGATTAACTAACCTGGTAATGATTCAATGAAGTAAAACCGGCTTAGACGCGTAAGATTAATTAAGTAGCAATAAGAATGGCTAGAGTAGTATTTGATATTCAATTATTAAACAGTTAGACGCGCATAGCTCGAGAAGGAGTAACCATTAACGGAAGAAGTAACCGAGTTCAGGTGAGTTTCTAGCCCCACTTCCTTGTTATGTTTTCGGGGCTGTGTGCGTACTCGATGTGATAGATGTATGATGATTGTTTGACAATGCATGAACGATTTTCGGATATTGCATGTACCGTCAAGTAATAGTTAAAGGCATGATTGATGTGTATATATGATAAGTGAAATATGTATGTATGTTATGATGATAGTACATGAACGATCTTCGGATATTGCATGTATTGCCAAGAAGAGTGATTGCCTCCTTATATGGATATTAAAAAATAAATTATGTATAGAGTTCCCTCTACGGATAATATATGTAGTGTTCCTTGAATGGAAAGCGTAGTGTAATGGAAAGCATAGTGTTCTTTTAATGGAAAGCATAGTGTTCCTTAAATGGAAAGCATAGAGTTCCTTCTATGGAAATATATAGGATGTTTCTTCTATGGAAGAATATATAGTGTTCTTCTATGGAGAATTTATACAGAGCGTCATTCTATGGAGAATATATAGCATGGGCAATAGTCATGATTCTTTTTATAGATATTAAGTGACGTTCCTCTTATGGATATTTGTAAGAGGATAAGATATTAATATGTATCTTCGGATATGTATGTATATGAATGAAATTGTATGCATGGTATGATGTATGATTAACTAGAACTCACTCAGCGTAGCTGACTTTTAGTATGCACGCATGTAAACATGTTTAATGAGCTAGCATGAGGAGGGCACATGACATGGACTGAACGGCTGGCATCTGAATATGGAAGAAACAATGTTTTAAATCTAATGTTTTGTGTTATGGTATCAAAGTAAAGATTTAATGTTTTGTAATGAATGCTTTAAGTTGACGTTTCCGCAAAAGTTTTAATTAACTCTGATTGTAAGGACTGCGTTTATGAGTAAATCCGACGCTAAAGTAGGGCTACCAGGTTCGGGGCCTTATATTGAGTTACTTTCCTTACAAACATTGTTGCTTAGCCAGCCCTTATTCATGATAAGTTGTTCACTTTTATCCATCTTTTTACTGTAATCCAAATACAATAGCTTACAGACATGTAGAGAAGATAAAGTGCCATAAACACGACATATTGAAAAGCATATTAATTGCATCCTTTTTTTTGGCATGCAACCGACTAACCGAGTTTTACTTTTCAAAAGGAACATAAAAAAAAAAAAATTAATAAACATATTACATTAGTAGTTTGATCTAATATCCGCTCAACATCAAAGAAAAAAGCACCATAAATGTAGGCAACCTATTGAAACAAAAAGGTAAAAAAGGAAGGGTGAAATAATAACATATAATAAGTATAAAATTCGTTAAATAAGTTATTTAAAGGAAAAAACCCATGATATGTTAGAAATTAAAACTTAAATCAGAGATGATAATACACACTTGCTACATGAGTGGCTTTTCTTTTCATTAGGCTTGAACCCAATGCATCTAACACCTGCAAATCATCACACATATAACAAGAATTTTTATCTTTAATATAGATAATGTCAAATATCACATTCTACATATCATGCATAACCTTTTTTCATAATGATGCATAGATGTAAAAATAAACAACATTAAAGAGTTAAACCGATAAGTATACCATTAAATCAAGCTCATGTAGATTGGCATGGAGCTAGCTAACTGTAACAGCAGGCTCGCCAGTAGACATGGGCTGCGTTGAAAAGGAAGCTGCCATCAATGACAGTTAATCGTTCATGACAATATAATTTTTTCAAACACCCTACCTCAATCACTTGTTTGACCGCACATCCAATAACCTCTTTTAGTATAAATTTTACAGTTAATAAGAAAGGCAATTGAATATAATTAACCAATATAACCTTAATGTGATACGTTTTATTTTGACTTTCCCAATATTCAACTACAATCAAGCACTAATTTTCACTCGAAAATAGTCAAAGTTGACTTCATATAATATAGCATTCAAAAGATGCAAAAATGAAACTTAACATGATATAATATAGCATTAGAAAACAATTTGACTTTTGACACTATAGGCGGTGATTTCACGAAACAGAAAGCTTACCACGAAAACCCTCGCGTTAGAAAGCAATGAGACTGTCGACATTATAGGTGTTGCGGTTGCTGGTGCGTTATCCTTCTTGTCAATAGCTACAAATAATACAATTCGAAATAGGAATCTAATAAAAATAGTAAAGGAGATGAATCTCATATATTTGTGTGTATTATGTAAAATATTATGAGAAATTTTTAGAATCTCACCATTGGTAATGTTACTCGGTGGACTTGTAAGTTGATATTTTCTTTATCAAACGAAGCGTGCCTCTTAGAATCTGATGCAGGCTGTATAGACGTGGTCGATCACCTGTAATATACACATAAATATATGTACTATGATGGCAATACTTTGAAAGTTACAGACAAAGTTATTGATATTTTTAGGTTGAATGCTCTAACCACAATAAAAAACGTAAATATATGTACTATGATGGCAAGTCCATCTTCAAGAGCTTGTGGCTTACATCAAATAAAAATATGCTCTCTTTGTAATTGGCAGCATGGCATGACGCTACCGACAATTGAATTTTGTAAAATATTTCCTGTAAAGCAATGCACTTTAAGATATTTTGTCCATACATATACATAAAATTAATCTATAACCGAAAAACCCAGCCCGAAGCAGCCTCTAATGCGAAGTCGCGAACCAGCGTTAAGGCATCAAAATTTTGTTTATCATAAGGTTGCTAGACAGATTTTAGGGTTAGATTGATAGCAGAGACTAATGGAGATAACAGAACCCAAATGATGGATTTAGGTCCGACTAACAGCAGAACCTAAAATATCAAGAAAAAACAAATTTCGGAGAGTTACGCAACAAACGATCATAGGTTTCAAACAAAAGAAATTAAGGTTGAATGAACATATATTTTTCTATTTATACAAAACAGCTAAGTAACAAACTAAGAGAGATCAGAAAAACTGAATACATGAAGAACATACCTGACGAATGAATAAGGAAGGAACGATGGAACCGGAAGAAGCCATTAATCGATGATGAAATTGATTATCTAGGAACTGAACACTGATTATCAATCGATGGTTGTAGAGTATTGTCGATCAGTTCATTGAGAAAGTAACTTCATTAGGGTTTTTATTTTGAAAAGGCCGATGGTGATTTGTCTTCTTTATTAGGATTAGAAGATCTATTAGCTGATGAAAACATATTTCGTAGAGAGGCGAGATTTTGATTTAAAAAAGATATTATAATAATGAAAAAAATTAGAAAATGTAATGTGGTAATTTAAACATATTTTTAAGAGTGTTGATGAAAATCCACTCTTTTATTATATAGGTAGATACGTAATGTAGTTAGTAAACATTAAATATCAGACACGCTATATATACATAAAATTTACAATTTACTATTTAGTGTAAGTATCTATAATGTATACCTGTCTCAATAAAATTGTGTTTATGTTTCCTTTGGTTAGTTGTAGGAAGAAGAAAAGCAATAAAAACAGAGTTTGGTCTCTTTGTTTACGAAAGAAAACATGAGAGGCTTTTGAGATAATGCATATATATGGTGTAGATTTAAAAAGGAATTTCAAAATTAGTTTGACTTATGCTGATCAAACTGAACTAGTTTAGGGTTTGAAACCGGTTTATGCATCTCTAATCACTATTAGGAAATCTCTAGGTATACTATAACCTCTCCTCCTCCTTCACAGTATTTAGATGAAAGTCGTAAAAGTGAGCAAGCCTTAAGGACGATTTTGACAGTTTACTAGTTTTTCAGTAATCATTCCCCTAGACGAAAAATTATGAGTGAGACATTCAACTTCCCTACAACCCATTCATCCCATATTTAGGCATAGTCTACATGCCACATTATCTCTCTACATATTTTCTTTCTCAATACATTTTTACACTAAACTACCATACCCAATCAGCCATCATTCCTACATGTAACCTATTTTTTAATGTTTAAAAATTTATTGCGTGAGACCAAAAAAAGAAAGTAAAATAAATCGTGAACACCGCCTTTACCTACATTCGAAGCTCCAAGGGCAGCCAACCATCAATGATGCCTTTTTGGCATTCGACTTCCACATCAGCCACGGGCACAGGATGTGTTATGCGCTACCGATCGAGGTGACTTTTTTATTTTCCAACTAGTTTGATCCTCCCGTGTTACGGGGGTTTATTCAAAGTTTTGTTTTTAATCGTTTTGCTATTTTATGATGATTTATTTTATTTCTAACGTAGTTTTGTTTTAATTTAATACATATATATTATTTTGTTATTATATTTTTTTAACATTTGGGTTTTATCAGTTGAGATGTTTAGGTTTTCTAAATTTTTAACGAACAAACATAAACGAGCACGAGCATGTTGATTTTTTAAACGTACAAACATGAACACAAATATTTGTCTAATAAAAAAAAGAGGCGTTGATGTAGTTGACAATAGTCGGTAGTATCGAAAGTTAACCGAAGATAGAGATGATAGACCAACAACGAAGAACATGTAAAGCAGATAAACTAAATTAGGGTTTGATAATCAAAATGTCAATAAATGAGATCTTATAACCCATTTGAGGGTTATTAGAGTTTGGTAAGACACATAGCTCGTGAAAAATATTCTTTGATAATTGAGGGGTATCTCACAAGTAACTGAGATGTTATAACCCGTTTAAGGGTTATCCGGGTTTGGTGAGACCCATACGTGAAAATTATTGTTTGCTTATGAAATAGTTTACAAATAGATGAGAGGTTATAACTCATTTATAGATTATCCGGGTTTGGTGAGACTCATACCGGCGAATTCGGGTCAAATGCATGAGAAGCCTCCATTTATAAATCAAGCAATCTGGTGGTTTTAGAGAATGGGGGGAACAACCTGAGAGCGACACATAGGATTTTGTGATAGACAATTATATAGATAGTTAGATAATTCCATCAACTTTTAAATAACACAATCCTGGAGAAAATATTTAGTATTACCTTGCATTATCAGATAATGGATTTTTATTTATAAACTATGTGTTCTCATCTTTGCCACCTCAAACCATACTCCATTCCCAAACCATACATGAAGAACTGATCAACATGTGGTATCAGAGCGATGCTGATTAATCAGTTCTTCATGTTTTCCCTAAATCTGGAATTGAATCAGAAGACATGGAATAAAACTTGATAAACCCTAATTTTTTCGGTTTCTTTTTTCATATTCTATTACGAAAAAAAATATATGAAACTGTTTAAAATCACTAAAATTCATATTTAGTAAACTCTAATATTTTCGAAATTTGTTAATTTCATGTTTAAATATTTCGATTCCAAGTTTTTTTTTTGTATGTTTAATTGTTAAACTTTTCGATGATGTTCTTCGTGTTCATCATAATTATCGAAAATTGTACATATGTTGGTTCAAAATCTAGATTAAAATCTGTTAATGATTATTTAGGGAAATATTTTTTCAAATCATAGATAACTTAGTAGTTTAATATTTTCTTAAAAGATTTTTTTTTTTTTTTTTACTAAAATATCGAAGTTTTATATAATTGTTAAAAGATTTGAATTCTCTTAAAATAGGAAACAGATATAATTGTTAATCATTAAAAAGATTTGAACCAAATCTTATCATTATTAATTTAGTTAATAAAGATCATGGATTAGTGTACGGGGTTTCAAGTCAGTGTATGGGTTTCTAACTAGTTTACCGACCATAAACCATAAACCACAGAAGCCCGTAAACCCATTAAGATTCTCGGAAACTCAAAAATTTTTGGAAACTCAATTTTCCAAGAACTAATTTTTTCAAGAACTCTAATGATTTACTATTAACTAAATAGTTTTGTAATATATATATATATATAATGATCCAATACCTATATAGGGGATGGATCTTGCGAGAAGTGATATTACAGTGAGAAGTAAAGGTATAACTCCATTAATCCCTTATTTCACTCTCTTCCATATGATGTTACATACATATATGTAGGTTGGTTGTATTTATTTTTAGTTATACATTCAAACCTACCTACAAACATATAAATGGGTCGAGCCACATTCAAACCTATGTATCTACACACATACAAACATACATATACATATACAAACATACGTACCTACACACATACATATGCACCTACACAACGCATCTACACATAAAAAAGGGAGTGAAATTAGGGATTAATGGAGTTACACCTTCACTTCTTGCACTTCTCGCTGTAAAAAAACATCTGAAATGATCCAATACCTATATATGTGTGTATATATATATATATTCAAAGCTAAGAAGGCTTAACTTGAATGAACTTTGGATGTGTCATTTCTGCCCAAAGGTAATTTGTTACGTTTATCATATCATTCAAGTCTAACTAAAAGCTTTTGTTAGTTTTTGCATAACATGAAACAAATGTCTCACTTCTGCCCAAAGGTGATGTGTTACATTTTAATTTAGCAAAACTAGCCCGTGCATAATTAAAATAATTGTCTCACTTCTGCCCAAAGGTGATGTGTTATAATTGTTTTGCACATATACTTAAATAAATTTTAATTATGCCCAAAGGTGATTTATTTTTTGTTTAAGTAGAACTTTTAATCATAGTCTATTAGTTTAATATTAGTAACAGACATATCACATCTTCAATAAAATATAATGATCCTCACATTAATGATCCTTCATTAAACTAATGATCACAAATTTTAATCTGTATTATTTTAATCTCATATTATTACTCACTATAACATTCTTCTATAAATAACAATCTGATCCAAATCATCCACTCTAATCTCAAAACACAACTAAATTTTGTCTCATAATGAGTTTTAATAACATTTAGCTCTTCTTAGTTTTAATTATCCATTAAAACATGATATGACTATCCTACTGCTCTTTCTAATAACAATCATTCTATTGAAAACTAGAGCATAACAAATGGGATGAGTCAATCATAATGTCTCTTATGATAATGATAATCAAGAACTTATTTAAATAAATGTTATCACTAGAGTTAAACTTGATTTAGTTTTTCCTAAAACCAATCAAAATAACTCATAAGATGCATGCATTCCTTCTAAATTCTAACTATATGGTTATATGGTATCCCTGAATATATCATAATGTACAATTCCATGACCCATAAAATTAAGGGTTCATAGATGAAAATAAGTACAATTTTATAGTACATTACATACTAAAATTTTCAATAGTATAATTTGGTGCCTTAAGAATCAACTATAACACTCAGAAGTACCAAAGGAAAATGAGTGTGTTTATCAGCAACATATGTACAAGAAAAGAAATGTATGATACTGGAAATAAGATGTTATTCAACTCACTACCACTAAAACCTAAAAGAGGATAATTCTAAGGTTCATAGCAAAAATACAAGTATTACTTCCAACTCTAAGTTCTCTAAGGAGAAGTTTCATTGTAAAAATATGTCATTAGATTAGGCATAAGTAACACTATCCATAATTCAAAAGAACAACTGGCTAAAATTGAGAGTTGTATATTAATGAAATTTAAGTTTGCTAATCCTAATATTCCCATTAACAAATGATTGGTTGAGTCTAGTTCTATATGTTTACCCGAAATCAACAAATAACTAACATGAGTTATAGTGACAAATTTAAATGTTAAGGTTATTAGAACCATGATAAACTGTCTTCTAATTACGCTTTATGATATCTTAAATATTCTGGAGATTAATCAGAATTTAGTATCAATACTTAAGCTACATTTTGACAGTTATGAGGTTTGCATATCCTATATAAAGTCACTCTTACCTTAAACTCTCATAATATTTGTTATCAATATTTGGATTGAAACATTTATAAAATAGAACTAGATGATACTATATACTTTCACAACTTATGTTATCACGCAAATAAAATTTAACAAAAGACAAATGAGACATATAAATTCACACATTAAAACCAAATTTCATGAGAAATCATGACATGGTTGATGAGGGTGATATTTCATAATCTCATTTTTAGTGATTTTAAATCATGTGTTAGATGCCCTAAACATTACTTGTCTTAAGAAATAATTATGGGTTCACCAGAAGTTATATTTCACTTACATTCGTTTAACTTAATCAAACGGAATATTCAGACATAATTATTTATGATTTAAAAGGCTATTACTTGTATCTATTCTATGGGCCACAGTCTTAAGAGATCCATTCATATATACTTAATATGATTTCTTCTAAATATGTCCCTAAATTTATTATAACATCTGGACGTTAATGAAATCAAATCAAGTCTAACATATGTATGACAGATTCCCACATCACGAAATTCTATTGTATTTTTCCTAGAGATATTAAAGATCAGTAGGAGCCTTAAGTGTCTCAATCATAACTTACAGTATTTGCAAGAGGTGGGGGAGTGAAATTTAATGACTCTCCCCCCCCCCCCCCCCCGCCTCTTGTACTTCTTACAAGTCATTATAAGGACTTTTATTGCTCCCACTGACCTTAGAAGCTTTAGAAAATTAGCATGCTTAAGGTCAATATTTAAAGACTAATAGATTCTAACAGAAAAACAAGCTAATAATATTAGTTGTTGCGGTTTCTCTTGGTGAGGATTAGTTTAGTAAGAAATCTGAATTTGCCCATTTTTAAGCAGCAATGAAACTTTTGTAAGAGTAGTAGTAAATTCTAAAGATATAAGTTTTGATGAAACAGTGTTGTGATGGAGCAGTGTCTTGTACAAGAGGTGTAATTGTATATGGGTTAATGCAAACATCAAAATGTGATGAAATCTTTATACAATTATTTTCATCAAAAACCAAATGGATTAATGTACCTACCTCAAGATGAGTGGGAGCAACTAAAAACAAACTTGTCCTTATATAGATGACATTCTTCTAACAAGTATATGTTACATAAGTCAAAGCATTATTCACACACTTTGATATTATAGATCTCAGAGATATTCCTTACACATGTAAGAAACAATACTGCTCTACTTTAAAGGATAATAGGAACACATAGATTATTTCATTATGCTTCATTAAGTAGAAGCCTTATATAAGTTCAAGTTATACTCGTTAAGATATTACTCAAAATTACAACACACTAGATATGTCTAGATTAATGTGAAGCATCTAAAAGAGTACTAAGATATATTTAAAGGAAATGATAGCAACCTCTTGTACAAGAGGGGAGTGAAAACTTGATATTATCTCAATTACACCTCTTGTACAATACACTGTTTCATCAAAACTTATATCTTTAGAATTTACTACTACTCTTACAAAAGTTTCATTGTTGCTTAAACGTGGGCAAATTCAAATTTCTTACTAAACTAATCCTCACCAAGAGAAACTGCAACAACTTATATTATTAACTTGTTTCTCTGTTAGAATCTATTAGTGTTTAAATATTGACCTTAAGCATGCTAATTTTCTAAAGGCTTCTAAGGTCAGTGGGGGCAATAAAAGTCCTTATAATGACTTGTAAGAAGTACAAGAGGCAGGGGGAAGACAGTCATTAAATTTTACTCCATATTTAAACTCCAATTACACCTCTTGTACACCATACTGCACCAACTCTTACATACTTAGAATCCTAAAAATGATAGCAACCTAATCAAGAGCTAATCCATAAACCCGATATTTTTAAATTTACAACATAAAAGTTATAAGCTGAAGGTCAAAGAACATTTAGTCTATAAGTCAAGAAAATCCATATATGGGTTAATGCAAACATCAAAATGTGATGAAATCTTTATACAATTATTTTCATCAAAAACCAAGTGGATTAATGTACCTACCTCAAGATGAGTGGGAGCAGATAAAAACAAACTTGTATATAGATGACATTCTTCTGACAAGTATATGTTACATAAGTCAAAGCGTTATTCACACACTTTGATATTATAGATCTCAGAGATATTCCTTACACATGTAACAAACAATACTGCTCTACTTTAGAGGATAATAGGAACACATAGATTATTTCCTTATGCTTCATTAAGTAGAAGCCTTATATAAGTTCAAGTTTATACTCGTTTAGATATTACTCAAAATTACAACACACTAGATATGTCTAGATTAATGTGAAGTATCTAAAAGAGTACTAAGATATCTTTAAAGGAAACGAAAGACTATAACTTAAAAGAAGAAGTGAGAATTCAAACCGTTAGATTACTCTAAATTTTGTCATATTCAGATATAAGAAAATGTAATTTTCGGGATATATTCTTATGTCAGTAGATAAATCTATCTCATGGATGAGTCATAATGAACTAATAACAACAACCTAAGTCATAGCGACATAATATATATGTTGATTAATTACAACGTTGTTGTCAATAAATGTTGTTGAATATTTATTAGTGGACTCATAAGTTTTATTAAACTCCAAATATATATTGAAGACTAATTGTGATAAAGTCAGCTACCATGTTTTATCAAACATTAACAGTTTGAGAGGTGCTGCATAAAATTTTGATATGAAATTAATTATTCGTTTATGAACAAAATGAGGAATCTAAATTTTCATATCGAATACATTCATGATATGCTTAAGGATCCTATAACTAAAGGTCTATTACCCATAAGTATTATGAAAGCGCTTATAATCATAAAGGGTTTATTGATGACCACATACAACTGCATATCGTACTATGAATGACTAACTATTAATTTTCCTCATGACTTTTGATTTTGTATGTCTATTAATATGTTCTGCATACATAATGACATATAGACAAATTATTATACAAATCAAACGTTTGAAGGGATTACTTGAAAATTTTAATCATAACAACTTAGGTTTTAAATAAAGACTGCGGTATGATTAATGGGGGTCTTGAGCTGATGTTCAATTCAATGACTGTATTTCTCTGCTCCAGTTTAAGTTTAAAGCTAAAATAAGTGTTAACTCCTGATCAGGCTTATCTAATACTCATAATAAATGATTACTCGGCCAAGTGGGAGAATGTAAGAATAATATATAATAATATATATATTTATATATGGCCATTATAATCATTTATATTATAATTGATCACAATATTAACAATACCTTATTATATATTAGTTTGGTAATTGTTGATGGGCCATAATACCTATAATTAACTAATAAAGGGTTTCCCCTTGGGTGTATATATAGAGAGATAAATATTAACATCATAACCTAATCTCACACACATAACAATATTGTGTGCCTCATCTCACCTAAACCGTGTTCCTCTCAAGAACCCTAACACCATTCTTAACTTTACATCCTAAAGGGGAACTCGACCAAGTTGACAACCATGTCGTCTACATCCTTCTCTGTTGCGATTATTACTCTCCATGCTGTAACAAGTTCATAGGTTTATTTTTTATTCATGTTATTTATTACTTACATGAACTGATCAACAGAAAGCGAACACAAACACACAATTAAATCAATGAAAAATAAATAAAATGATTTGAATAGATACAATTAGAACCCCAAATCTTTCTATTTTTTGTGTCAACCTGAAACCCTAAACAATCTTTCTATTTAGGATAAATATAATTAAGTCCCAATATTTTGTCTAAGAACACCAACTAGACATGAAATATAACATATACAATGATTAAATAAATTTTCATTCAGATGTATATATATAGGGACAAGTTCAAGAGGGAACTCAAAAAAAGTAGGGAACTAGGAATCTCTTCATTTTACATGTTAAAAAATCTTTTTAGAGTTTTTTTTACATATAAACACATGTATAAGCCGTTTTCAAATATTTTTTTTGGTTAAAAAAACGTAATTTTTTTTTCACAAAATTAAATTTTTTTACAAAATTACTTTTTTTGATTGCCATGTCTTCTACATGTATTTATAAACAAAGAGTGTATAAAAAGTTTATGCTAAAACTATTTTTTTATATGTGAAATCGAGTTTTATATCATTTTTTACGTATAAGGGGATGAAGAGTTATTCAGCTTCCCACTTTTTTGGAGTTTCCTCTTAAACCCATCTTATATATATATATATATATATATATATATATATATATATATATAACAGAATTAATATTACCATTCATACCCTAACCGAAATAAAATCGTTGATAATAACAACTAGCTATTGAACCGTGTATTACACGGGATTTGTCAAATAATAAAAATAAATAAGGTTCGTTACTGAAAGAAACTGAATAAAATTAAAGGTAAAAATAAAATAAAATATATATTACGAATAATAAAAAGTCTATAATCTCAAATTTACAAACTAGAAAAAGTCACTTTAACCAATGGCCTATGGATAGTTATGATGAATAAGATGAGCTATTAGAGAATTAAAAAGGTATAACCTATTTGTCAAAATTGTTTGGACCCATGACCCAAGTATATGTTGGATAAATAAGATGAAGAATTAGAGAATTACAAAGGAAATTATAACCCATTTGCCAAAATTATTTTGACCCATGACCCATAGATAGCTAGAATGAAAGATATGAAAGATTAGAAAGAAATTATAACCCATTTGCGAAAATGGTTTTGCCCCATAACACATGGATATGTAGAATGAATGAGAATAGATATTAGACCAAGAACAAATGTGAGATTGCCACATCATCCTCATTATTTTGTTTTATTAGTATAGTTAGATCATTCGTTTGAACAAATGTGTTTTACTTGATAATGTTAACATGACGACGTTGACTTAAGTATATTGATAACATCATACTACAATTTTAGACCCAACAATTTGTTTATATATTATCAATTTAATTTCTTTCATATATGACGGTTATTCCTGTTTTACTTATATGTCATCTCCTACAAGGCCACAGCCGACGTAATGTCCGACTTCGACATGACGCATCTCTACAACCGTCATCGCCACTTCCCCAACTGTCAAGTACCCTATATAACCCGTCGTATCCTTGATTTGAGAATCAATATTGTAACATCCCAAAATTTCTAAAAGTAATGTTAATTCTATTGTTTAATATTGGTGGGAAGGTTTACTCGGGATAGTGGGAAAATAATAAAATAACGTAGGAGTTGGTATGGGTCGGGTTAGTGTTGGGTAATGGATATGGGTTATGGACTTGGGAAAGAAGGAAGAGACCATGGGCTTAAGCCCATGATCCATAGTTATATAAACCTCAAATTCCCATTTTTCCAATCATTTCACACATATTCCATACACCACCCAAAACACACACTTAGCTCTCTCTCATCTTACTTTCTCTCTCTAGCCGAAACCAAGAGGAAGAGCCGATCCTGACCCGAGGTATGATAGTATGATGTTGTATGAACTCAACCCGTTAGATTTAGTCATGAAAACGACGAGCTGACACCGTTAAACCGTTAAAGTCATGAGATCTGGGTGAAATAAGGTATAAACCGAACCAAAGATGGGCGTAGGGATCACCCTAGCTCAGATCTGGATCAAACGGGACGAATAACGGTGAAAATGGTGGTGAAATAAGCGAGATCTCACTTTTCCAGCGAGATCCCGTTATTCCGGCAGTGGCGGCTCCGGAGGTGTGGGTACGAGGATGTTAGGGAATGTTCTGACATCCTGACCTAACCCTATTTCTCTATGTGAAACTAATGAATTAAAGGTAATTCGTTAACGGAGGTTTGACGAACTAGCCTTAATTCGTGAACCGATTCGTTAATGAAGGAATGACGAACTAGCTTTGATTCGTTAAGGAAAGAATAACGATTTAAACCTAATTCGATAAGTAGTTCGTTAAGGGAGAACTGACGAATGAACCCCCAGTTTGTCATGGTTCAACTCGTTACGGAAGGGTCCAGTTCGTTAAGAGGACCAGTTCGTTGTAAAGGTTCAATTCTCTACAAGGTCCACGTCGTTAGAGGGTTCATTTCGCTATAGAGGACGATTCGTTATAAAGTAACGAATTAGCCAATTCGTTAAGGGAGACTGAATAACGAATTAAACCCAATTCGTTAAGGACCAAGTAACGAACCAAATGTTTAATAGAATGACAGAATGGTCCCTTGACTTAGACAGAACGATATAAATACATATTAGCCCTTGGACTTTCTTAAGACATGAAAGATACCTTTAAAGGTTAACAAGTAACGATTAACTAACCGGTAAAGATTCAATGAAGTAAAACCGGCTTAGACGCGTAAGGCTATTTAAGTAGCAATGAGAGGGACTATAGCGGTACTTAATATTGTATTTATTAAATAGTTAGTCGCATTCAGGTGAGTTTCTAGCCCCACTTCCTTGTTATGTTTTCAGGGCTGTGTGCATACTTGATGTGATAGTTAATACACTTACCTTAAGTGGTAAGTGTATGCCTTGTATGATTTAGGTATGATGATTGTATGACGGTGCATGAACGATCTTCGGATATTGCATGTACTGTCAAGTGATAGTTAAAGCCATGATTGATGTGTATATATGATAAGTGAAAGATATATGTATGTTATGACGTTTGTACATGAACGATCTTCAGATATTGCATGTACCGCCAGGTGATAGTCTAAGATATGACTATATAAATAAATATGATATATGAATGATTGACTGTCGTACGTGAACGATCTTCGGATATTGCGCGCACTGTCAGATTATAAATAAAGATATAAATGTCATATGTAATATATGGATGATGTATGAACATTATAAATGAACACTTGTCGGGGCGTGAACGATCTTCGGATATTGCACGTACCGACTAGGGATATGACTGTTAAACGAAGGATGTGAAGAACGCCTAGCGTGTTCTTATGCTACAGTGTACTTATTGTACATGTATACATGTACGTGAATGGTATGCAAGTTCTACGTTCGATATAGTAAGTTACGACGGCAAATCCCTCTAACTTTCGTTGGACATAGACTTGGCATGTGGTGGCGTATTTAAGGACTGCGGGCCTTATTCGTGTTATAGATGTTAGATGGGAACGTAGTTAAGGACTGTGGGCCTTATACGTGATATTGATGATAGATGTGAACGTAGATAAGGACGGTGGGCTTTATACGTATTATAGATAATAGACGTCATCGTAGATAAGGACTGTGGACCTTATACGTATTGTAGATAGGCCCCGACATAGGAAAGGACTGTGGACCTTATACGTGTTGTATTTTGTGTTGTGGTAGCATAGGGGAGGACTGCGGACTTCGTACGTGCTATGGTTTAGATTGAAACATGGGGAAGGACTGAGGACCTTGTACGTGTTGTTAATATAGGATGGTATAGGGAAGGACTGCGGACCTTGCACGTACCATAATTTGGTGAACATAGGTAAGGACTGCGGACCTTTTACGTGTTCAGGACTCTGAGTACAGGTATAGACGGTGGACTATGAACGTACTCTCGGTAGACTGAGGTTAGTGATTGTAGATATGTATGTAGGTATGGTAGTAGGGTAATTGATTAAGTATGGGTACGTATCTTCGGATATGTATGTATGTATGATATACGTATGTGTTGTATGTCGCCTGATTAACTTGAACTCACTCAGCATAGCTGACTTTTAGTATGCACGCATGTGATCAGGCTGAAGAGTTAGCATGAGGAAGGCACATGGCATGGATTGAACGGCTGGCATATAAAGATGAAAGAAATGATGTTTTAAATATAATGTTTTATGTTATGGTTTAAAAGAAAAGATTAATGTTTTGTACCGAATGGTTAAAGTGAACGTTTCTGCAAAAGTTTTTAACTAACTCTGATATTTAGAACTGTGTTCATGAGTAAATCTAACGTTAAAGTGAGGCAACGGGAATGGGGACTTACAAGTTGGTATCAAAGCAACGTTCGAGAGATTAAAGCATCCTACATGCTTAGACTCGAACGGAGAATGGGATTTTAGTAAGATTGGAAAGAAGATGCCAGTTCAAGATAGCCATGTGTTACTCAAGCAAGCTCATTAACGTTAAAGTATGTTAAATAATGTATAAAGATGTTCTCTTAATTGTTAAAAGAAGGATATATACAGGTTAGGGATAGGATTTCTTGATTGTTGGTTGATTAACTGTTTAAAAGTAGAAACTAGCACAAGTCAAATCACGAAGGGAAGATTGTAGGACCTGAGGAGTAATTTCAAATAGTTAATTACACTTGATCAACGTCATTAACTACTTACTTTACGAAACATGTGCTAAATAATTCCTCGAGTGATGACGTTTGTGTTTTCCTATTCCAGAATACCAATGGCTAAAGTAGGAGAGAATGTTGGCACTGGAAGTCACACTGGGTGTCGAGGCAGACCTCGTATGGTCCGACAACCCTCAGTAGAAACAGCTTCCAACACCGGAGACGAAGGAAGCGCAGCTGGAGGAAATCCGGGTAACAACGAAGGACATCAACTTGACCCTGCTGTTCTAGATGCCATTGCCCAAGCTGTGGCAACTGCCATGAAGGATCGGAATCCTGGGAAATATGCTGAAAGTCCTGCAAGAACTGCTGCGGGATCAAGGGAGAATGATAAAAAGGATGATGGAGGGGAGAAGGGTGACCTGATCGAAGGCCAATCTGTGAAGGTCGATGATGGAAAGAGAGGCCGAGGTGGGTGTAACTACAAGTCCTTCAAGGGCTGTGACCCGCCGAAGCTAACTGGTTTTGGGAGACGCAATCGCTACTCTTTAGTGGATCACCGCAATTGACAGGATTATCCGAATTAGCGAGTGCCGTCCCGACCAAGCAGTGGGTTATGCCACTCAGTCATTTGAAGATGAGGCTATGTACTGGTGAAAACTGTGGAACAAAAGAAGACCCGAGAAGAGATTGAGGCAATGAGGTTGAAGGACCTGAAGGAGTTAGTGATGAAAAGGTTATGTGCTGATGCTGAGATTGAGAGGACCGAGATGAAGTTTCTGAATCTGAAGGCGGGGACGAAGACACACCGCGAGTATACTACTGAATTCAACCGACTGTCTAGGTTGGTGCCTGATATGGTTGACACTGAGGCTAAGATAGTCAAATGTTATGTGAGGTGATTGCCCCAAAAAGTCCGCATGTTAGTCAGGGCAAATAAACCTGCTACTTTTGACTCAGTTGTCGAGCTGGAAAAAGTGGTTTATGCTGACTTGGCTGAGGACGATGTGGTGGTGGAGGAAAAGAAGGAGAAGAAATGGGCTACCTCTGCTAAGCGGTCTGGCGAAATGGTAACAACAACTGATGAAAGGAAGGCTAAGGTTGGGAACAAGGATGCATGTAAGACGTGTGGGCAAGTGCACCAGGGAGAATGTAAGACTAGGACAGACAGGTGCTATCGCTGTGGAAAGAGTGGGCATTACTCTCGAGAATCTTCAAATGCGGAAGATCTGGCCACATGGCTAGGGATTGCAAGGAAGCAGGGGCAGGAGGTGCGAAGGGGTGAAGACTTTGGAAAACTGCAGAGAGGAGCACTCGATGAAGGAATAATTGCTTATGCAATAGTTTTATTTTGTTTTAATTATGATTGCCTAAGAAATTTTTTTGCGTTAATGTTTGAGACTTATGCTTATCTATGACGTGTATTATATTGAGTTGGTTATGAATGATTACTTATGCTGTGATAAAATCTCGTTATAGACAATAGTGTTTAATTGTATGAAACAAGGTCCCTTGAAAGGACGAGACTAGACTTGGTACATCAAGGGCCTCATGGACAAGCTACCTTAATAGCTAAAACACATGACCACCACTCGATGACTACAAGTCCGGAGTAAGAAGGATAACCTAGAAAGCAATTACGATCCAATAAAGTGCATGAACATAGGAAATGTTCCTTTGAAAGGAATAAGCTAGGTTTCGGGGACGAAACCTCTTTAAGGGGGGGGGGGGAAGACTTGTAACATCCCAAAATTTCTAAAAGTAATGTTAATTATATTGTTTAATATTGGTGGGAATGTTTACTCGGGTTAGTGGGAAAATAATAAAATAAGGTAGGAGTTGGTATAGGTCGGGCTAGTGTTGGGTAATGGATATGGGTGTAACACCCCGTAACCGCAGCGGAAACGTAAACGGGATGCAACAAACACCTCTGATATCAACCACATTGTTTATAAAGAAAACTGAATGCATTAATATACTTCAAATTACATTATCTTGTATTCCATTACTGTCTAGGTGATACACACATCATACAATACGATACATAATTCTATCTGTTATAATGTATCCTAACATCCCGCACGCAAATCTTACACACATCAAGCACTTAGCACGTAAGCAATCACTTCATCTTAATTGTACCTGAAAAGCATGTGAGAAAACGGGTCAACTACGAACAGTTGGTGAGTTTCACAATTCGAGTAAACCATGATAAATCATTATCAAAATATAATATTATCTGGGGACACTGTTAACCCAGTACTGTACTCATTCTGGGGGCAACGTTAACCCAGAAACACTTCCAAAGACATCTGGGGACACAGTTAACCCAGTAACACTTCCAAAGACATCTGGGGACACTGTTAACCCAGTACTGTACCCATTCCGTACGATTCCCGTACAATCAAATATTTATAAATACACGCAAATCCATGCGTTCAGTATGTACTTAAACATCTCAGTAAAAACATGCTTCCGCCCCGAGAAAATATTCGAAAACAGTTCAGAAAAAGGGGCTCGTGAAACTCACCTTAGCACATGCAAGCAGGGTAACAACAATCATTATCAGTTAACACGTCCAATCTGTAATATGATCCCTACGATCGTTACTATACACTCATTATTAATATAACTTTAACCAAGTTAACCGGTACATCTGGGGACACTGTTAACCCAGCACTGTACCCGTTCTGGGGGCAATGTTAACCCAGAAACACTTCTCCAGACTCAGATTGTGATGTCGTTTAGAGTTCCATGGTCACAACTACTATTAGTCGTTTTTCTCGTTTTGCGTGCCTAGCACGGTTATCCGTTTTTACGTTTCAAAAATGAGTTTGGTCACACACGACCCGAAAGTAGTGGTTGACTGATAATTTAATTAAATTTGTGAGATTTGAGCTCGGTTTAGACGCCCCGATTGGCCGCGGGTCCCGTTTACGTCTTTGACGTACCGGAAACTGTTAAAATAGGTTAAAATTACTCAAATCATCCGAATTATGTTCGGATAATTTATTTTTACTTGTTTAACTCAATTATATGAAAATAGTTCATTTTTAGGGTTTTTATACACCAGTCAGCTCACTTAAGCGAACTTCACCGGTTTACGCGTTTTAACTTTAAAAGTTTGATAATTAGCACAAATAATTATCCGTTTAATCTCGGATCTTGAAATTTTGCACAAATCACTTTTTAACAGTGGGGAATTTTATAAAAATATTTCCAGAATTAATTCTTATATTTAAAATTTATTTATCTATTTTTAAACACCATTTAAACACTAAATATGTCGTAAATCCAAACGATCTTAGAAAAATCCCAAATATCTCCTGGATGTCCCCTGCCATCCACATAGTCCCCTGTAATTTTTCCAGAACCAAAATCTTCTTTTACATGCCATTTTCACTAAAACCGAGCTAGAAAACCCTAGAACTCGTTTAATCGAAAAGCCTACTTAGACTTCTCCAACTGACCTAAAATTTTGTGTGTGACTTATAAATGATATAAAAAGCTTATATGCAATTTTACAGAATTTTTCATGATATTTAACTATTTTTCACCATTTTTGGCCAAAACCGAGCATTAAATTCACCAAATATTCATCCTTTGTCCAAAAATTACCAAAAATTCACAGAACTCATATTTTCATGTGTTTAACACCTCTGTAAAATTTCATGACCTAACTATAAAGCATCAACAATCTGTCCAAATCACCCAAAACCGAACATAAACCGAATATACCTTTCGTTTTCCGCCTCTACAAGCTACAAACTCGTCTTTCCGCCTTTTCTTCCACTAAATACAGAACCTACAACCAACATACCACAATACCAAGCAAGTTACACTCACGATCAAGCCTCTTACACTATAGTTTCGGTTATGATTCAAAAACAAAGATTTAAACCGTAAAAATTCGTTCTTGGTTCGTTTAACTCCTTTCTTGGACCAAGATCCCTTGTATAACCCGTATACATCACTTGATCATGCAAGAATCAGATTTCATCATTGAAACCTCATTTTCTTGCAATCCAACTCAAGAAACGAAGATGGAAACGTGATTAACTCGATTCTTTACCTTGTTTTCTTGCTAAAAAGTCTCGGTTTTGGATCATGATCTTGAGAGAACTGATGGATCTTGACGGATTTGTGTAAAAAAAAGAAATGAGAGCTAGGGGAGGCTTCCCCATTCCGATCGGCATATGATGGGGGGTGGGGTGGGACCCACCTCTTCATTTTAGGCCACATATTTGAATTTTCGTAATCCGGATAAAGTTTTGGATAATCTGGTTCAGTTCGTTTTTCGGTTTAAATGTTTAATTCGGCTTAAAACGAGGCTAAAACGGTCGTTTTTTCGGCTTAAAAATGAAATTTATATAAAACCGATTTAATAACTTCAAAAACTTAAACCATGCCATTTATTAACTTAAAACATCATATCATTAATTATCGCGCATCTTTTTCGGCTTGATCGATCATCTCTTGCTCGGTTTGGTATTAAAAGTTTCGTTTAATGTACCGACGTACCATTAAATCGAAATCTTTTTCTTTGCCGTATTTTACTTATCCCGAAGCATTAATGCTTCGTAACATCACTAAATATTATAGATATCGTCTATAATTGAACCCTCGATTCGTTCGGGTTTCAATAATTATCGATCGATTAATCGCATGTTCAATGCGGTGAATTATATATTCACGTACAATCAATACAATGAACCATGTATTCTCGTATAATTACCATGGTAACTCATGTACCCGACATTAAATATGACGTAACTATCGTCTACCGGTTAGGGTATTCCTGGTTTCGTCGGAATCGTTACATTCTCCCCCCGTTAAGAAATTTCGTCCTCGAAATTTTACACGCCCACTATCCCCTTTCGAGAGAAAGGTGGGGGGGTTTTTCCTTCAGAATTCACCCTCGCGCTACCAGGTATAATCTGGTCCTCGCTGTGAATTCCACTTAATCTTAATCAATAAAGCTTGGTGTGTCCAAACTGTTTAGTTTTCCCGTCTACTATCTCTACGGAATTATTTATGATATCAGGCATGTTTTCTACGAGTACCTCCAATACTGGTACTTTCGTTGCCTCAACGCCTAGGCACTTTTCAATCCGTATACATGGCAAAACATCATGTATAGTACTTAGCCCCTGGAGTACTTTAATCGATAAACTAAATGACCAATCATGGAGATAGTCTCATGAGGTCCAATATGTTAAGGAGCTATTTTCGGTTTTGCCAAACCTCATATCACCTCTCTAAGGTGATGCCTTAAAAATGCCTTGTCACCTCTTTCCAATGACAATGGTTTCTTATGAATGTTGGCATAAATCCTTCGCCAATCTCGAGCTGCTTTCAACTCATCTTAAATATTATAAATCCAATTGGTTATTCCCCGAATCAATTCAAATCTTATGGCTTGATTGACGCCCATTTTCAATTTAGCAAATTGGTGATAATTACTTCACCCATAGAAAGCTTCAAGCTCTCGATGCTTCCTTCCCCGCCTTCCAATAATGGAAGTAGGATGACCATTTCGATCTGAGATAATTGAAAATGGTACTCCACGACGAGATACCATTTCACTATCATGAATTTGGGCGAGAATTCATTGTGGTAATCGTCATAGATTGGAATGAAATGCGAGGATTGGTTAATCGATCCGCGATTACCCAATTTACCTCATGCCTTTGATATATCTTGGGAATTTGCGTCCCGAAACCCATTGTAATTTATTCCCACTATCATTGGCGAATTTTCTGTCGTTGTGGAGTTCCCAAGGGTTTTCGGTATGCAGCCTTATCTCTTGCACAACTTAAATTTTCACCAACATACGTAACCATATCTTTCTCCACACTCGGTCATTAACAAAATCCTTTCAGATATTCGTATCATCAATAGTCCAATCCGATCCCGGATGTATGGAATATTTCGATCTATGCGCTTCGTCCATGATTAATTCACGAAGGTCATGGAGGGTCGGGATCCAAACCCGATTTCTGAAATAGAGCATTTCGTCCACGCGTTGTTCGAAATTCTTCTCATTGCCGTAAAGTTCCTCCTTTTCGCTGTTCCTCTTTCAACGCCTCACGTTGAGTGACTCGAATCAGGTCAAAAAAGTTCGACTGGACTATCATCCCTAGCGCTCGCACTCGCAATGGCTTAACCCGATATTTCCTACTCAAGGCATCGGCTACGACGTTAGCCTTGCCGGGGTGATAACGGATGTCACAGTCATAATCGCTTAACAACTCGTCCCATCTTCGTTGCCTCATATTCAATTCTTTCTGATCGAACATGTGCTGCAAAATTTTATGATCGGTGAAGATGGTGCACTTCGTACCGTAGAGATAATGTCTCCAGATTTTAAGTGCGAAGATAACCGCTCCCAGTTCTAAGTCGTGAGTAGTGTAATTTTTCTCGTGTACTTTTAAACCGTCGGGAAGCATAGGCTATAACCATATTATTCTGCATCAACACGCATTTAAAACCCTCTACGCGATGCGTCACAATACGCGACAAAACCATCGTCTCCATCGGGGAGACTTAAAATCGGCGCTTGTCATAATTTTAATGGTTTCCATCTTATTTGGATCTATGTGAAATCCTTGTTGCTTTACAACATGACCAAGGGATTATGCTTTCTGTATTCAAAGTCACATTTCGAAAACTTCGTGTATAACTCCTCTTGCTTTAACACTTCCACCATTTTCCTTAAACATCGTTCGTGCTCTTCCTTACGTTGCAAATATATCAAAATATTATCAATGAATGCTATGACAAATTTGTCAAAATAAAGTTTACCGACTCGGTTCATGAGTTCCATGAATGCTGCCGGCGCATTTGTTATCCCGAAAGGCATAACTAAAAATTCATGATGGCCGTAGCGAGTCCGAAACGCTGTTGTTGCAACGTCCTCCTCTTGGATTTTTCATTTGGTGATAACTATTTCTAAGATCAATTTTTCTAAAATAAATCGCCCCTTGCAGTTGGTTAAACAGATCATTCACTTCGAAGAAGTGAATACCTATTCTTGATCGTCACTTTATGCAATTCTCTCTAACCAATACATATCCTAACACTTCAGTCCTTCATTTCCCAAATAACACTGGTGCACCCCATGGTGACTAACTAGGTCGTATAAAACCTTATCCAATAATTCTTGTAACTGATTGGATAATTCTTGCATCTCGGACGGTGCAAGTCGGTAGGGTGCCTTAGCAACAGGGCCAGCTTGAGGTATTAAATCGATTCTAAATTCGACCTGTCGGGTTGGCGGTAATCCAGGAAGTTCTTCTGGGAAAATTTGTGGAAATTCGCGTACCATCGGGATATCTTCTATATGTTTTCTTTTAAATACTTTGGCAATCGCGTTTGTTAAATACACCACGTCTTCTTGTCGTAAATATTATAACATCTCAAGATGAGATTAGAGTGGTAACATAATACCATACACTTTTCTCTGTATCAAATCGCTTCATCGTCCGAAGGAGATCTTCTAATCATCTTCTTTTCATATTTGATTTCAGCTTCATGTTGAGTTAGCCAATCCATGCTAACTATTACGTCAAAACTTCTTTACTTTACTGGTCGTAGGTCAATAAGGAAAGGTTAATCGTTCAGAATAATAGGACAATTCCGAACAATTTAGTTAACCATTAGGGATTTACCGTTAGCGTTTCTACAGTATAGGGTTCTATAGTTTCACTAATCGGTATCTTTCCAAAGGGTAGGAGATTAACAGGAATTAACTACTATCGACGACCGTAAAAGTATCACTGGTGCCTATTGATTTAAAACCACAACATATTTAATACCACCTTTGGATCATGACGTGCTTTATTCAAATTACTCACAAAAGCACGCTCCTTGCTTGATCAGAGGTTGATGCTTGTCATGAGGTTCGTCTTCCAACGACACTTTGGTTCAACTTTGGGAAATTTCTCTTGAAACGTTCTGTACTACCACATTCATAGCAAGTACAACTGTTTGGCATAATTTGATTTCTTTGGATGGATGGTTATTGAAGCTGTTGGGTTTGGAGTGGTTGAACACGGATGGGTTGGGGTTGCCGGTTCACATGGCTTCAATTGGTTCTACAATTGGGCATTACGTCCATCTTTACCACACCTGTGGCCTACTATCACTCGACATTCTTCTTCCTGCCGATAACCATATTTTCCACATTTAGGGAAGGACCCTTCATGCGGTTCATGTTTTCACACCAGAACTAGTCTTAATATAATTCTGGGTTGTAGGACATACCTACTTATTCAAAAGCCTATCTTGCACTATACCTTTATCACTTCTCTTCTTTAACACCCGATGTCTCACCTAACGTCCTTCCAGTCCGCTTCCCATAGAGTTAAATATATCGATGCTGGCTTGTGACACAACCCTTCCAAAGGTTGTATATTTTACAGGATTAACTATACTCCTTATCGATGGAGTTAGTCCCCAATATAGCGCTCACTTCGCTTAGTTTCAGGAGTAAATAGCCATGTTACCAGACATGACAATTCCTTCAAACGATTAGCGTGTTCTAAGTGATCAACACACAACATTTCTATCTTCCATAGCTCAGTTTCCAATCTCTGAACTTAATTACTCGAATAAAAGTGCTCTAGCACAAGAATTTTAAATCCTGACCATATCATCTGAGCAATAATTTTCTAACTATAATTTTGTACCATCGTGTTCCATCACGATACAACATAATCTACCAACATATCTGTAGCATATTTCACTACACAATGTTCTAGACTCTTACCAATATCCTTAACCATTTTGATCTTTTCTATCCCCTCGCTAATCTATTCCTCCCTTTACCATCAGTACACTATTAATAATTTCCTTACCACAAACAACAAACATATCCTTCATACCGGATCTAATTCATTACGACTACTATTCATGTTTAGTTTATAACTAATACTTGTAGTCACAATAGTATCCGGTGGGACAATATCACTCTTAGTAATAACACTAAGAATTGAAATATTCATAATCATGTGATTGCTCGATCTATAATTCTGTGATCACATTTGCATCAACACTAGCAGTGATCTGTGATACGACACTCGGTATCATCATCTGCTATCTTTGAGCAATCAACTGAATCATATCAATCTCCATCATTGGAGTTACTCTTTTTATGTCATTATGTCGTACTCATCCCGTACGCAGTAATCAATACTAATCTCACCGTATAACTCGTTACCAGCTCAATCATAACAGCAGGTACACATACACACCAAATATTATCATACAAATTACACATACCAGTATCTAGTATATATGTCCCACAAATATAATAACATCTGGACTTAACCTGACGTCGGTTAACGTTTAAATATGTTTCATAACCCTTGTCACCAACTGACATATAGATCTTTCTCAACAAAGATCAATGTTTAATATGCTTGATTTCAATATCCTTCTGCATGTCAGCATAACCGATACATGCTCACCGTGAGCACCAAACGATTACGTACCACGGAGTTATAATATCCGTGTCTATTCGTATATCCGGCATACACAGTATACCACCTACGAACGAATAACCAACTATGCTATAATGATTCCAACACCTCTTTGTGTATGGGTAATCATTCTATTCGAGTATACATGGGTATAGGCATCTAACGGATGTAAGGTTAACATAGGGAGTTGCAAGGTTCAAGGTAATCGCGCAACATGGGTTGCCTTCAAATATTATTAATTACTATTATGGGAAACTCTATCACTTGCTCAGTCAATGTCCTCAGGCGTTCTAGGTTTGCTAAAATCAGTAATTCTCGATCTGGAGGTGGTATGTCTCATATGTTTGAGAGTGAGCAATACATATATATATATTTCTTTATATTATTTTTATCTGCTCATTTATTGTCAAACTCATTATTATTATTATTTTATTTTATTTATTTATTTATTTATTTACCTTAATGGAATAAGAACGGGTTCAGGTACAGGTCCGTCCGTACGTGAGGGTTGGCGGTTCGGGTTAACATAGGGGGTTATTAGGATATACGGTACCGGTGTTGGTAGGGTAAGGGATTTATCAATTTTGGTTGGGAGTGACGGTTACTAGATATTTCTGGTTAATGTCAAACGGGAGATCTAACTTGGTACTATCGTAACTATGGCCCGATAAGTCGGATTCATTATCAACCGATGCTCTAAAAATTTCAGCATCCTCGGTACTTTTATTATTTCATCCCCCGGTTCCTTATCCGGGTCCTATTTCTCAATACATGAAACCACAAGATATATATACATATATATATACACACATTAGCACGCATAAATAATATTATATACTTTACACATATGTTGCCATTTTTACCTATTAATGTTCCCGTGACTTCCCCTGAGTTCCCTCGTGCGGACAAGTCTGTTATTATGTTCCGGACCATAATTACTCACTTGTCCGTCCAAGTTCATCTAGCTCTCGTCACTATAAATTATTAGTTGATATTCAGATCCTATAATACTTGAGCTACTGGTTATATTTTAGGTATCTTTTAAAGACATCCTAATTCTTTTATAACCAATGGCTCTGATACCAACTTCTGTAACACCCCGTAACCGCAGCGGAAACGTAAACGGGATGCAACAGACACCTCTGATATCAACCACATTGTTTATAAAGAAAACTGAATGCATTAATATACTTCAAATTACATTATCTGTATTCCATTACCGTCTAGGTGATACACACATCATACAATACGATACATAATTCTATCTGTTATAATGTATCCTAACATCCCGCACGCAAATCTTACACACATCAAGCACTTAGCACGTAAGCAATCACTTCATCTTAATTGTACCTGAAAAGCATGTGAGAAAACGGGTCAACTACGAATAGTTGGTGAGTTTCACTATTCGAGTAAACCATGATAAATCATTATCAAAATATAATATTATCTGGGGACACTGTTAACCCAGTACTGTACTCATTCTGGGGGCAACGTTAACCCAGAAACACTTCCAAAGACATCTGGGGACACAGTTAACCCAGTAACACTTCCAAAGACATCTGGGGACACAGTTAACCCAGTAACACTTCCAAAGACATCCGGGGACACTGTTAACCCAGTACTGTACCCATTCCGTACGATTCCCGTACAATCAAATATTTATAAATACACGCAAATCCATGCGTTCAGTATGTACTTAAACATCTCAGTAAAAACATGCTTCCGCCCCGAGAAAATATTCGAAAACAGTTCAGAAAAAGGGGCTCGTGAAACTCACCTTAGCACATGCAAGCAGGTAACAACAATCATTATCAGTTAACATGTCCAATCTGTAATATGATCCCTACGATCGTTACTATACACTCATTATTAATATAACTTTAACCAAGTTAACTGGTACATCTGGGGACACTGTTAACCCAGCACTGTACCCGTTCTGGGGGCAATGTTAACCCAGAAACACTTCTCCGGACTCAGATTGTGATGTCGTTTAGAGTTCCATGGTCACAACTACTATTAGTCGTTTTTCTCGTTTTGCGTGCCTAGCACGGTTATCCGTTTTTACGTTTCAAAAATGAGTTTGGTCACACACGACCCGAAAGTAGTGGTTGACTGATAATTTAATTAAAGTTGTGAGATTTGAGCTCGGTTTAGACGCCCCGATTGGCCGCGGGTCCCGTTTCCGTCTTTGACGTACCGGAAACTGTTAAAATAGGTTAAAATTACTCAAATCATCCGAATTATGTTCGGATGATTTATTTTTACTTGTTTAACTCAATTATATGAAAATAGTTCATTTTTAAGGTTTTTATACACCAGTCAGCTCGCTTAAGCGAACTTCACCGGTTTACGCGTTTTAACTTTAAAAGTTTGATAATTAGCACAAATAATTATCCGTTTAATCTCGGATCTTGAAATTTTGCACAAATCACTTTTTAACAGTGGGGAATTTTATAAAAATATTTCCAGAATTAATTCTTATTTTTAAAATTTATTTATCTATTTTTAAACACCATTTAAACACTAAATATGTCGTAAATCCAAACGATCTTAGAAAAATCCCAAATTTCTCCTAGATGTCCCCTGCCATCCACATAGTCCCCTGTAATTTTTCCAGAACCAAAATCTTCTTTTACATGCCATTTTCACTAAAACCAAGCTAGAAAACCCTAGAACTCGTTTAATCGAAAAGCCTACTTAGACTTCTCCAACTGACCTAAAATTTTGTGTGTGACTTATAAATGATATAAAAAGCTTATATGCAATTTTACAGAATTTTTCATGATATTTAACTATTTTTCACCATTTTTGGCCAAAACCGAGCATTAAATTCACCAAATATTCATCCTTTGTCCAAAAATTCACAGAACTCATATTTTCATGTGTTTAACACCTCTGTAAAATTTCCTGACCTAACTCTAAAGCATCAACAATCTGTCCAAATCTCCCAAAACCGAACATAAACCGAATATACCTTTCGTTTTCCGCCACTACAAGCTACAAACTCGTCTTTACGCTTTGTCTACCACTAAATACAGAACCTACAACCAACATACCACAATATCAAGCAAGTTACACTCACGATCAAGCCTCTTACACTATAGTTTCGGTTATGATTCAAAAACAAAGATTTAAACCGTAAAAATTCGTTCTTGGTTCGTTTAACTCCTTTCTTGGACCAAGATCCCTTGTATAACCCGTATACATCACTTGATCATGCAATAATCGGTTTTCATCATTGAAACCTCATTTTCTTGCAATCCAACTCAAGAAACGAAGATGGAAACGTGATTAACTCGATTCTTTACCTTGTTTTCTTGCTAAAAAGTCTCGGTTTTGGATCATGATCTTGAGAGAATTGATGGATCTTGAAGGATTTGTGTAAAAAAAAGAAATGAGAGCTAGGGGAGGCTTCCCCATTCCGATTGGCATATGATGGGGGGTGGGGTGGGACCCACCTCTTCATTTTAGGCCACATATTTGGATTTTCGTAATCCGGATAATGTTTTGGATAATCTGGTTCAGTTTGTTTTTCGGTTAAATGTTTAATTCGGCTTAAAACGAGGCTAAAACGGTCGTTTTTTCGGCTTAAAAATGAAATTTATATAAAACCGATTTAAAAACTTCAAAAACTTAACCATGACATTTATTAACTTAAAACATCATATCATTAATTATCGCGCATCTTTTTTCGGCTTGATCGATCATCTCTTGCTCGGTTTGGTATTAAAGGTTTCGTTTAATGTACCGACGTACCATTAAATCGAAATTCTTTTTCTGTGCCGTACTTTACTTATCCCGAAGCATTAATGCTTCGTAACATCACTAAATATTATAGATATCGTCTATAATTGAACCCTCGATTCGTTCGGGTTTCAATAATTATCGATCGATTAATCGCATATTCAATGCGGTGAATTATATATTCACGTACAATCAATACAATGAACCATGTATTCTCGTATAATTACCATGGTAACTCATGTACCCGACATTAAATATGACGTAACTATCGTCTACCGGTTAGGGTATTCCTGGTTTCGTCGGAATCGTTACAATGGGTTATAGACTTGGGAAAGAAGGAAGAGACCATGAGCTTAAGCCCATGATCCATAGTTATATAAACCTCAAATTCCCATTTTTCCATTCATTTCACACACATTCCATACACCACCCAAAACACACACTTGGCACTCTCTCATTTTACTTTCTCTCTCTAGCCGAAACCAAGAGGAAGAGCCGATCCCGACCCGAGGTATGATAGGATGATGTTATATGAACTCAACCCGTTAGATTTAGTCATGAAAACGACGAGCCGACACCGTTAAACCGTTAAAGTCACGAGATCCCGGGTGGAATCGGGTATAAAACCGAACCTAAGATGTGTGTAGGGATCACCCTAGCTCATATCTGGATCGAACGGGACGAAAATCGGTGAAATGGTGGTGAAATAAGCGAGATCTCGCTTTTTCCGGCGAGATCCCGTTATTCCGGCAGTGGCGGCACCGGAAAGGCGGCGCCGGAGGTGTGGGTACGAGGATGTCAGGGAATGTTCTGACATCCTGACCTAACCCTATTTCGCTATGCGAAACTAACGAAATAAAGGTAATTCGTTAACGGAGGTTTGACAAACTAGCCTTAATTCGTGAACTGATTCGTGAACCGATTCGTTAATGAAGGAATGGCGAACTAGCTATGATTCGTTAAGGAATGAATAACGAATTAAACCTAATTCGTTAAGTAGTTCGTTAAGGGAGAACTGAAGAATGAACCCCCAGTTCGTTATGGTTCAACTCGTTACGGAAGGGTCCAGTTCGTTATAAAGGTTCAATTCTCTACAAGGTCAATTTCGTTAGAGGGTTCAGTTCGTTATAAAGGACGATTCGTTATAAAGTAACGAATTAGCCAATTCGTTATGGGAGACTGAATAAACGAATTAAACCCAATTCGTTAAGGACCAAGTAACGAACCAAATGTTTAATAGAATGATTGAATGGTCCCTGGACTTAGACAAAATGATATAAATACATATTAGCCCTTGGACTTTATTAAGACATGAAAGATACCTTTAAAAGTTAACAAGTAACTATTAACTAACCGGTAAAGATTCAATAAAGTAAAACCGGCTTAGACGCGTAAGGCTAATTAAGAAGCAATGAGAGGGACTAGAGCGGTACTTAATATTGTATTTATTAAACAGTTAGTCGCACACAGATAAAGAGGAAGTAATTAACGGAAGACGTAGCCGCATTCAGGTGAGTTTCTAGCCCCACTTCCTTGTTATGTTTTCGGGGCTTTGTGCATACTCGATGTGATAGTTAATACATTTACCTTAAGTGGTAAGTGTATGATTTAGGTATGATGATTGTATGACGGTGCATGAACGATCTTCGGATATTGCATGTACCGTCAAGTGATAATTAAAGGCATGATTGATGTGTATATATGATAAGTGAAAGATGTATGTATGTTATGATGTTAGTACATGAACTATCTTCGGATATTGCATGTACTGCCAGGTGATAGTCAAAGATATGACTATATAAATAAATTTGATATATGAATGATTGATTGTCGTACGTGAACGATCTTCGGATATTGCGCGCACTGTCAGATTATAAATAAAGATATAAATGTCATATGTAATATATGGATGATTTATGAAAATTATAAATGAACACTTGTCGGGGCGTGAATGATCTTCGGATATTGCACATACCGACAAGGGGTATGACTGTTAAACGAAGAATGTGAAGAACGCCTAGCGTGTTCTTATGCTACAGTGTACTTATTGTATATGTATACAGATACGTGAATGGTATGAAAGTTTTATTAAGGAAATGATGACCCATTTTATTAAGGAAAGTTTTAATTACAGATTTGTAAATTTGTAAATTTGATATTCCCCCTTCCTATTTGAATTTATTATTGTCTAAATTATGGTCTAAATTTGAATGTAAATTTTATTTAATTAAAAATCATTAAGTTTTACTATATGTAAGGCCCCATTCCCGGTAGCCCTACTTTAGCGTCGGATTTACTCATAAACACAGTTCTACAAATCAGAATTTATTAAAACTTTCGCGGAAACGCTAACTTAAATTATTTGTTACAAAACATTAAATCCTTGCTTTGATACCAACTTGTAAGGCCTCGTTCCCGGTAGCCCTACTTTAGCGTCGGATTTACTCAAAAACACAGTTCTTACAAATCAGAGTTAATTAAAACTTTTGCGGAAACGTCAACTTAAATCATTAATTTCAAAACATTAAATCTTTTCTTTGATACAAAAACATAAAACATTATATGTAAAACGTCATTTTCTTCCGTCTTCAGATGCCAGCCGTTCAAACCATGCCACGTGCCATCCTTATGCTAGTTCTTTAACCTGCTCACCTGCGTGCATACTAAAGGTCAGCTACGCTGAGTGAGTTCTAGTTAATCGAGCAACTTATCATACAACCACTACATACATCATATACGTGTCCGAAGACACATAACCCACTGTCTAACCCCGCTACTACTGCTTAACCACTTAATTACCCTACAGCTTAGCAACTTAATTACCCCTACAGCTTAACCACTTATGCCACTTGTGCCACTTTATGCCACTTATGCCACTTTATGCCACTTGTGCCACTTTATGGCACTTATGCCACTTTAGTAACGAAGGCACGCATAGACTCGCTCTACCACGTGATTACGTAATGCCCCTAACTCTATTACTAGACACCTATCCAGTTATATCACACTATACTTCTACTTGTCTATAACCCACTTCCTATCCACACATTATTTACATAATAAGCAAGTCACATCAACAATCATACACACTAATAACCACTTGACAGTCACTATCCTTGGCGATACGTGCAACATCCGAAGCTCGTTCACAGCACCGGCAGGCATTATTTATTAGCTACTTGTATAACATCTATAGCATACACTTACCACTTAAGGTACGTGTATTCACACTTCACATCGAGTATGCACACATCCCCCGAAAACATAACAAGGAAATGGGGCTAGAAACTCACCTGAACTCTGCTTCTTCCTTCGATAGTTGTTAATCCCTCCTTTACTGAGCTCAGCTGACTGTATATAAGTTATACGTATTAATACTCGTCCTATCGTATCAGATTACTTTTACTTAGTATTAGGCGAACTTAACTGTACGCGAACATAACATGGCGAACTTATACATTAAGCGAACATAGCCTTTGGCGAAGTTAGCATTAAACGAACTTATCCCAGGCGAAGTTGCTCAGCGAACTTGCTCAGAGAACATGCTGGCGAACTTGGCTGAAGGCGAACTTAGCCGCAGGCGAAGTTGCCCAGCAGCGGCTACTGTTCGCACTTCACACCCATAATCACCTCCGTTTTCAGATGAAATACCTTGGTATGATATTACCAACCCCGCGAACATTTCCTATGATCGATGTCGGGTAAAACTCGGCTCGGAAAAGCATAAAGTTTGGACCTTTAAGCTAAAACGTTCAAAACTAGACCTAGGGTTCATTCTAAACGAGCTGCACCTATTTGCAGGTCCATTAAGTTCGTTTTAGCATCAAGTTCGCAACTTTACGTTTCATTTATACCGATCTAATCTTGTTCTAAGTTTCAAGACTAAACGTTTATAAAAACATAACCTTTAATGATAAAGAACGTACCTTTACCCCGTTTTTAGGTCACGGTTTAGATTGGTTTTGAACTACGATCTTGTATCTTGATTGTATATCAAAGATTTAGGCTAGAATCGGTCTCAGATCTCCTCCTTCTTCTCACGGCTGCAAAAGTGGTGTTTATGTGTGTGTTTTGGGTGTGTAAAGAATAAGATGGAAAGAAATGAGGGTTTAGGGTTTAAGGGTGGTTTAAGGGAGTATTTATACTCCCTAAGGCCCATGGACCTTAAGCCCATCTTATCCGTAATCCCATCTTGATTAATCTAAGCCCATGATCTTTTCTCTATCAATTATTAACGCGAAAACACTAAACGTAACTTTCTTTATTAAATATGAAAATTTTAGGATGTTATAAGTCTTCCCTCCTTAAAGATGTTTCGTTCCCGAAACCCAGCTTATTCCTTGTAAAAGGAACACTTCTTATATTCACACACTTTATTGAATCGTCTTGCTTTCTGGGTCATCCTCCTTACTCCCGACTAGTAGTCACCGAGCAGTGTTCGTGTGTTTTAGCTATTAAGTTAGCTTTTCCATGAGTCCCCTCGATGTACCAAGTCTTGTCTCGTCTTCTCAAGGAACCTTGTTTTATATAATAACGCTAACTCCTAAGCCGACGCTTTACCCACTACACAACTATTTATCATAACCAACATGCATTCAAGATAATTCATAAGTCATCCTTACAAAATTACAAAATGTCACAAGTAGTTCATAACATAAAAGGAAATCATTCAAGTTTGCTAAACAAACACAGATTCAACTTGTAACATAAAACACCACTTAACAGTACTAACATAAAGAACTGAGATAAGCCACTTATTCTTCTGCAACCTTCATAGTAGCTAATAGATCATCCTTTCACGCGTCTCCTCTTCCTCCCCCCACTGCCATGACTTCTCCATACTCCCTAGCTATGTGACCTGACTTACCACACTTATAACATTTCTGGTCCTCAGTGCATTCACGAGAGATGGGTCCTTCTTCCCGCATCCGTAGCACTAGTTTTGGACCAGCCTTGCATTCTCCCAAGTGCATCTTCCCGCACACTTTGCATGTTTCCCTGGTTGCCATCTTATAGGGTCTTCTTCTCCGCATACTCCACGACATCTGCAGGCCGTTTGGTTCCTTTCTTCCCTTCCTTATCTTCCACTTCCACATCATCTGCCGCCAGATCATCATAGACCATCTCTGCTAACTCAACTGCAGACTTAAAAGTAGCAGGTTTGTTAGCCCTGACTAACATGCAGACCTTCTGGGGAAGTCCTCTGACGTAGCACTTGATCCGTTTCGCCTCAGTGTCCACCATGTCAAGAACCAGCCTAGACATGCGATTGAATTCAGTGGTGTACTCGCGGTGTGTCATCTTGGCCGTCTTCAGATTCAGAAAACTTCATCTTGGTTCTCTCAACCTCAGCATCAGCACAGAACCTTTTCAGCACTAACTCCTTCAGGTCATTCCACCTCATTGCCCTAATCTGTTCTCGGGTCTTCCTTTGTTCCACAGTTTTCCCACCAGTACATAGCCTCATCTTTAAATGACTGAGTGGCGTAACCCACTGCTTGGTCGGGACGACACTCGCTAATTCGGATAATCTTGTTCATAGTGGTTACCCATTGGAGAGTAGCGATTGCGTCTCTCTAGACCAGTCAGCTTTGGCGGGTCACACCCTTTGAAGGACTTGTAGTTGCACCCATCTCGGCCTCTCCTCCTATCGTCAACCTTCACTGACTAAACCACACTCGACTTCTCCTTCTCCCTTTCATCATCATTCCTACCCACCTCCTCCTGCCCTTTCAGCAGTTCTTTCACGGCCTCCAGCAGACCCCTCCGGAGTCATGTTCTTTACAGTAGCTGCTACAGCTTGAACAATGGCTGCTTGAATTGCAGGATCTAGTTGAACCCCTTCTTTGTTGCCCGGATTTCCTCCAGTCGCGCTCCCCTTCATCTCCGGTGTTGGAAGCTGATTCTACCGAGGGTTATCGGACCAGACGAGGCCTGCCACGACGTCCAGTGCGACCTCCAGTTCCAGTAATTTCTCCAGCTCCAGCCATCGTATTCTAAAATGGAAAACACAAACGTCATCACTCAAGGAATTATTTAGCACGTGATTCGTAAGGTTAGTAGCTAATGACATTGATCAAGTGTAATTAACTATTTGCATTACTTCTCAGGTTCTACATATTTCCCTTCGTGATTTCACTTGTGATAGTTTCTACTTTTAAACAGTTAATCAATCAAACACTCAAGAAATCCTATCCCTAACCTACATATATCCTTCCTTTAACAACTAAGCGAACATTTTTATACATTATTTAACATACTTTACCGTTACTGAGCTTGCTTGAGTGACACATGGCTATCTTAAGCTGGCATCTTCTTTCTTTTCTTACTAAAATCACATTCTCTGTTTGAGTCTAAGCATGTAGGATGCTTAAATCTCTCAAACTTTGCTCTGATACCAACTTGTAAGGCCCCCGTTCCCCGGTAGCCCTACTTTAAGCGTCGGATTTACTCATAAACACAGTTCTACAAATCAGAGTTTATTAAAACTTTCGCGAAAACGCTAACTTAAATCATTTGTTACAAAACATTAAATCCTTGCTTTGATACCAACTTGTAAGGCCCCCGTTCCCGGTAGCCCTACTTTAGCGTCGGATTTACTCATAAACACAGTTCTTACAAATCAGAGTTAATTAAAACTTTCGCGGAAAACGTCAACTTAAATCATTTATTTCAAAACATTAAATTTTTTCTTTGATACCAAAACATAAAACATTATATGTAAAACGTCATTTCTTTCGTCTTCAGATGCCACCCCGTTCAAAACCATGCCATGTGTCATCCTCATGCTAGTTCTTTAACCTGCTCACCCTGTATGCATACTAAAGGTCAGCTACGCTGAGTGAGTTCTAGTTAATCGAGCAACTTATCATACAACTACTACATACATCATATACGTGTCCAAATACACATAACCCACTGTCTAACCCGTTACTGCTTAACCACTTAATAACCCTTACAGCTTAGCCACTTAATTACCCCTACAGCTTAACCACTTATGCCACTTGTGCCACTTTATGCCACTTATGCCACTTTATGCCACTTGTGCCACTTTATGGCACTTATGCCACTTTAGTAACGAAGGCACGCATAGACTCGCTCTACCCACGTGATTACGTTATGCCCCTAATTCTATTACTAGACACCTATCCACTTATATCACACTATACTTCTACTTGTCTATAACCCACTTCCTATCCGCACATTATTTACATAATAAGCAAGTCACATCAACAATCATACACACTAATAACCACTTGACAGTCACTATCATTGGCGATACGTGCAACATCCGAAGCTCGTTCACAGCACCGGCAAGCATTATTTTTTAGCTACTTGTATAACATCTATAGCATACACTTACCACTT
>NW_027500203.1:0-76378 GCF_021521415.1 Bidens hawaiensis
AACCTTGTGAGCCAAGAATTTTGTTTGGATTTGGTCCGTCTCGTGCATTGGACAGAATTTCGACATCAATAACTCTTTGAACTCGTTCTAAGTCAGGTTATACATTACCTCCCTTCCTTTACTCATGATTAACGTGCTCCACCACTCAAGCACTTCGCTTTTGAACATCAGGGCAGAATACTGAATCTTCTCCTCGTCTACACACTCGCTTGTAAACACAATCGTCTCCATCTCTTCGAGCCACCTCACAGTTTTGATGGCTCCTTTGTCACCATAAAACTCTTTTGGTCCATAGTATTTGAAATCTTTTTATGAACACCCACCGATCTTGAGTTTCTTAAATTCTTGTCTAACGCCTCCATCGGCATTTGACTCATGAACACTTTCTTCTAAATGAGATGGTTTTCGGACGAGATTTAACAGATTTTTGGGAAGGGGTGAACAGATTGGGAATGTTTTGTTTGTCTAGATTGTGATCTGAATTCAGATTTTTCCTAACAGCCTTTTTGATCATTTGTTGGATTTGATTCATATATTTATCGGGGATTGGTTCCAGTTGTTCTTTCTCAGGACCTTTCCATTTTTTCTTCTCGTTTCTCGGCTTCTTTTCGGGAAACCTCTCGGTTATCACATTGTCTAGACATTCTTTTATTATTTTTCAATCTTTTACCTTTTATCTGAAATTTTAACATATTTCTGTTGGAACCCGGTGATTCGTATCAATCCAGTAACAATAACAATAACATATCTCAGATCTGTGTATAATCGATTAATACGTTTGTATAGATCTAGCTCATAATTACAATAGATTTAGTGTTGTATATGTATATGTATTATCAGTATCTATATATAGGTATTTAGTATAATATTAAGATGAAGATCAAGAGAGGAATCGGACAAGGTTTCGTTAATTAAGCTCTCAAAACTTAACATTAACCGTGAACAGTGTTCACTATATATAGAAGATAGGTCTGATTCGCTAACATCCCCTAGCGAACCAGAAACTACTTCGTTACATACATTAAATAACGAAACACCCCCTGATTCGTTAACATCCCTTAACGAATCAGGAGGGAATAAGCTTAAGTCTTAGTTCGCTAACATCCCCTAGCGAACTAGACCATACATAAAGCGAACTAGATAATAATTAAACTAATTATTACATTAAATAATAAACTAAAATGTTAACGATAATTACAAAGACTCAAGACGCAAAACCGTGCACTGACAGACACCCCCTCGTCTTGAGCTCTTTGTCTTTAAATCACTTGAAGCGCTTGGACTGCCAGTCTCTGCAACTATGAATTCCATGCTCATGACACACACGAACAACTCGTTGGAACTGCATAGCCAGGTCGTAGTCTTCTTGGCGCTCGAACAAAATCTGCTTCCTGTGGAGCACATCATTGTCTGTCTCTGATAAATTAACCAACTACATCGGGTCGATTATCTTGATGAGCTCAGTCTTCAGTCCTCTACCAAGAACAATGACGGCCTAGCCAGTACGATTATCATAGTACCAACGATTGAATAAGATATGCATATGCTGGGGCATTGTCTTCACAGGAACCTGTTTCATCGTCTTTGGCGGCTTCACCTTCAGGAAAATTTTCCTCCAACCAGTCCTCGGATCAATCTCGTCAATACGCTTACGCCTTGGGACTTGGGGCTTGGAGAACTTGAAGCCGTGATTAACCTCAAGCAGTAAATGTCGATGAAACAACTCAGCTGTCTGGTGACCCCCACGATTGATAAATGGACGTCTCGCGAGGGTACGAACATCCCACCACGGTAATGTCAGAACGTCCCTTATCGTTTCGTAGTACTGGATCCCCTTCTCCCATTTGATTATACATACATTCAGGCTCAGAGTCATAAAGCCAAGAGACAATATCCCCATGTACCTTGGAAACAGTCTTGAAGAAGGTCACTTGATTTGCTTTAACCCAAGCTGCAGCTGTGTCTTTTCGTTCTTGATCAACAGAAAGATGTGCCTGAATAATCTTACCCACAGCTTTAAATCTGAACCAGCTCAGAATCTCTTCAACAGAAGGATCAAACGGTTTACCAGTATAAAAAACCTTTCCTTTGGACTTCTCTTCAAGATGGTCTTCTGCTTCTTTAATTACTTCTTCATGAAATACCGGAGCACCTTGATCAACATTTGTGTGTTGATACAAGTTTGGATACTCCTCAGCAGTTACATCTTCCATCTCAATGTCCTCATCTTCATAGATAACATTCGTATTCATTTGAATAGACGGATCATCTTCTAATCCTTCCTCATTCACCACTTCAACATCGGGATCAGTTTCTAACACGGTTAATTGTTCGTCATTCAGCCCAAGCAGTATGGAAATCTGCTCCCGTGTAAGAGACCTCTCCACAAACTCACCAAACTCTATCTCATCCCTGTTCACCACACTTTTAACTACCCCCGATCCATCAACAAATATCACAGTGTTAGCTGCAATCATCTCAATTGGCTTAGCAGCAGTTGGATCTTGATATATAATAATCTGTTTACCCGAGTCTTCACCGCCACTTGTACCAGCACCGGAAGATGAACCATGCGATTTTTTAGGCTCACCTCCTGCACCAGACTCGTCAGGATCTTTATCATCATCTTTGAGTTTCTTAAGGGCATCTTCTTTGCATGTTAGTTGCAGGATTAACTCCTCTTGTTCCTTTAATTTCACCCCCTGAGACTCAACAATCGTACGCAACGTCTTAGTATCCTTCTGACAAAATGAGATATAACCCATCATCCGTCGTTGATTCTCCATAAGTCGTTCTTGATTCTGACGGTCAGCTGCCATTTGGTTTTCATAAAGATGTAGAAGATTCAGCAGCATCTCAGTCTGACGGTTTGATGGAAAATTGTACAAAGATGGATGAACAGGTTGTATTGGTCCTTGAGGTCGAGTGATTCGTATAAACGAGACATCACTAGGAGTGTAACATCCTAAAATTTTTATATTGATAAATAAAAGAAAGTTATGTTTAGTAAATTCACGTTTTAGTTATTTAATGTCGAGTAAGGAACGGGTCTTGGGCTTAGTTATTTTATGAACTCGGCCTGTCTCGACCCGTAGGAAGCCAACCCGAGCCTAACCAAACCCGTAGTATATAAACGAAAGTTCTTGACACTTCCACCATTTTCACCATCTTCCTTCACTTACACCCACCCAAACACTCTCATTTCTAGAGAGAGAAGCTAGAGAGAGAAAGTTCTCAAATCACAAATCCGAGTCCACAATCTTGTTCCTAATCGTTTTTGGTAAGTCCCTCTCGAAAATCATCCGTTTTCATAACCATTTCGGCCTCAAATCGAGCAAAAACGTAACTTGAGTTTTCGGGTCAAAAACCGCCTTGTTTTGGTGTCAAAATGCAAGCTTTTGTGTTTAAAAGTACTAGGAATCGATAGCCCTTTCAATCCCGAGCATTTCCATGTCAAAAACTTCGATTTTGGGTCAAAAATCTGGAAAATCTGGAAAACCCGTGGGTTTCTCCGTCGCCCAGCTTGAAGGAGTCGAATCAGACTCATTCGATCGAATCAGTCGATCGAATCAGTCCATTCGATCGAATGTGTAGATCGAACAAGTCCAGTCGACCGAATAGGGAAGCAACCGAACGGTCTCCATCTTATTCGACCGAATGAGCTTCATATCCGACCGAACGAGTTCCTATTCGATCGAACAAGTGCCATGTCCGACCGAACGAGTTTTCCCAACTGGTTCGATCGAGTGTGTGTCTAGTTCGATCGAGTGTGCCTCAGATTCGATCGAATATGTCCCTATTCGACCGAATCAAGCCAGAACCAAGCCGAACGAGTTTTCCCAACTGGTTCGATCGAGTGTGTGTCTAGTTCGATCGAATGTGTCTCAGATTCGATCGAATATGTCCCTATTCGATCGAATCAAGCCAGAACCAAGTTGTTTCCAAGATTCGCCTGAAGTGAAGTTCGTTTATGAAATAAATTAAAAACCTAATGGAAAATGTGTTAAGGCGGTTATCAAAAATGAGTAGTGGTAATAGTAGTAGTAGTAATTGATATGTGTAAATATTATACAGTTAGCCGAGCCCAGTTAAAGAAAGGAATTACAATCAACGGCGAGCGTAACAGAATCCAGGTGAGTTTCTAGCCCCATTCCTTGTTATGTTTTCGGGGCTGTGTGCATACTCGATGTGTTGTTAATACATTTATCCTAAGTGATAAGTGTATGCCATATGTGATATATGTGATATGTATGAATGATTGCTTGATGGTACGTGAACGATCTTCGGATATTGCACGTACTGTCAGGTTGTAACGTTATAAACATGGCAAGTATGATATGTATGTTTACGTGTATGAACGTAATAAAGTTAATAAAAGAAGGAAATGACGGTTGTATGGTTGTATGGTTACGAAAAGGGTACCAAGCCCTAATAATACTCGAGGTATGTTGCATGGTTGTATGGTAACGAAGAGGAAACTGAACCCTACTAATATTCGAAAGCAAGGGACCAGACCCTTATAATATCTGTGATGTTAGGGACCAGACCCTTATAATATCTGTGATGTTAGGGACCAGACCCTTATAATATCTGTGATGTTAGGGACCAGACCCTTACAATATCTGTGATGTTAGGGACCAGACCCTTACAATATCTGTGATGTTAGGGACCAGACCCTTATAATATCTGTGAGGTTATAGGGCGAAAGGCTCTTTAAAACGTATGAATATGAAAGAAAGAAAGTATGTAAGTAAGAATGAAGGTATGAGTACTTATGTGTGTATAAAAGAAAGTTATGAGGTTAAGTACGTATGTATGTAACAAGGTATTGTATGGTAGTGTATGATTAACTAGAACTCACTCAGCGTAGCTGACTTTTAGTATGCACGCAGGTGAGTAGGATGAGACAGCTGGCTTGAGTGGAGGACACATGGCAGAAGACTAAAGCCTGGCATCTGAAGATCCGATATGTTTTATAAGTTACGTTTTGATTTTGAAAGACAAGAGGAATGTTTAAAGACATGATTATGAATTGAGATGTAATGTTTTATGAAAGTTTTATATTCCGCGTAAAGATTTTAATTAACTCTGATATTTAGAACTGTGTTTATGAGTAAATCCAACACGAAAGTAGGGTTACCGGTAACGGGGCCTTACAAGTTGGTATCAGAGCAAAGTTCCAGAGATTTAAGCATCCTACATGCTTAGACTCGAACAGAGAATGGGATTTAAGTAAGAAAGGAAAGAAGATGCCAGTTCAAGAATGCCATGTGTCGCTCAAGCAAGATCAGTGAAGGTAAGGTGTATGATTAAATGATATATATTAATGAGAAAGGAAAGATATGTGAACGTCAGGGATAGGAATAATTGATTGTTTGATTTGACAAACTGCTTAAGTAGAACCAGCACAAATAGACTCATAAAGGGAAGTGTATAGGACACGGAAAGTAACGTGATCAGCTAAACACAACTGGCCACTGTTATTACCTGTTAGCCTTACTATCCTTGTACTAAATAGTTCCTTGAGTGATGATGTTTGTGTTTTCTCATATAGGATACTGATGGCTGGAGCTGGAGAATTTGTTGAAACTGGGGGTCGCACTGGGCGTCGTGGCAGGCCTCGTCTTGTCCGGCAACCCTCGGTGGAAGAAGCTTCCCACACCGAAGATGAGGGAAGCGCAGCTGGAGGAGACCAGAACAACAACGAAGAAGTTCAACTTAGCCCCGCAGTTCAAGCAGCCATCGTTCAGGCTGTAGTTGCTGCTGTGAAGAACCTGAATCCCGAAGGATCTGCTGGAAGCCGTGAGCGAACTGCTGAAGGGGCGGGTGGTGATGGTAGAAGGGATGGGGAAGGTGAAAGAGGGGCCTCGAGTGGGGATAAGTCTGTGAAAGTCGATGATAGGAGAGGAGGACAAGGTGGGTGCAGCTATAAGTCCTTCAAAGGTTGTGACCCGCCTAAGCTGACTGGTTTAGGAGACGCAATCGCTACTCTCCAGTGGATAACCGCTATGGACAAGGTTATCCGCATTAGCGAATGCCGTCCCGACCAAGCTGTGGGTTATGCTACTCAGTCATTCGTAGATGAGGCTATGTATTGGTGGGAGAGTGTGGAGCAGAGGAAGACCCGTGAAGAGATCAAAGAGATGAAGTGGGAAGATTTGAAAGAGTTGGTAATGAAGAAGTTCTGTGCAGATGCCGAGGTTGAAAGAACGGAGATGAAGTTCCAGAATTTAAAAGCCGGTATGATGACGCATCGTGAGTATACCACGGAGTTCAACCGACTATCTAGGTTGGTGCCTGACATGGTTGACACTGAGGTCAAGAGAATCAAGTGTTATGTGAGGGGGTTGCCACAAAAGGTCCGCATGTTAGTCAGGGCGATTCAACCTGCTACTTTTGATTCGGCTGTTGGACTCGCGGAAATGGTCTATGCTGACGTGGCCGCGGATGATAGGGTGGAAAGGGACGAAGAGAAAGAGAAGAAAGGGGTCACTCCTGCTAAACGACCCGGTACTCAGTTATGGAACTCCAGGGATAAGAAACAGAAAATGTGGGAGAAGAGATCGTGTAAGACCTGCGGAAAGAGGCATGGTGGTGAATGCAAGTGGGGTAAAAGTTCTAATGTTTGTCTCAAATGTGGAAAGGCTCATGGTGGAGAATGCAGAATGGGGTCGAATGCCTGTTATAAGTGCGGGAAGGTAGGGCATTATGCCAATGAGTGCAGTGCGAAGCCAACATGTTACAAATGTGGCAAGACAGGCCATATGTCAAGGGAGTGCACTGAAGGTGTAGCTGGAGGTAGTGGAAAGAAGGATGCCGATCAAGCTAGGCCCAGAACTAGAGCCTACATGCTGACCCAGGAACAAGCCAGGCAGATTCCGGATGCCGTCACAGGTACGTTTCTAGTGAACGATGTTTCCGCTTCTGTATTATTTGATTCTGGTGCGAATAGAAGTTTTGTAGCTACGACGTTTAGTAAACTAGCTAAAATGAAAGGCTGCCGAGTGTCTGAAACTTTTGTAGTAGAAACCGCAAGTGACACTTCGGTGAAAATAACAAAAATGGTGAAGAATTGTAAGATAGAGTTAGAGGGACATGAGTTCCCTGTTACTTTGTATGTTATGGCCTTAGGAGGGTTCGATGTAGTCTTGGGTATGGATTGGTTGTCTGAGTTTGAGGCTCAGATAGTATGTAAAAGTAAGATGATAAGGTTAAAGTCATTGGATGGTAGTGCGGTGACGGTTTATGGTGATAAGGAGAGTTATGGGCTTAATGTCATTTCGATGATAAAAGCCGAGGGTTTGTTAAGGCGAGGGTGCGGTGCCTACCTGGCGTATGTTGTCAACGCTACGGCCGAGACGAAAGAAATGAAGAATGTTCCTATTGTGCGCGACTACCCAGAAGTATTCCCTGAGGATCTTCCGGGGTTGCCACCTGAGCGAGAGATAGAATTTCAGATAGATCTAGTACCAGGAGCCCAGCCCGTCGCGAAGGCGCCTTACCGTCTAGCACCGTCCGAGATGAAGGAATTGATGTCCCAACTGCAAGAACTCCTCGACAAGGGTTTTATCAGACCGAGTGTTTCTCCGTGGGGCGCACCGGTTTTGTTTGTGAAGAAAAAGGATGGGAGTATGAGAATGTGCATAGACTATCGTGAGTTGAATAAGCTTACGGTAAAGAATAGATACCCCTTGCCTAGGATTGACGATCTGTTTGACCAACTGCAAGGTTCGAGTTGGTTCTCACGAATAGATCTCAGATCAGGCTACCATCAGCTGAAGGTGAAAGAGGTAGACATCCCTAAAACAGCGTTCCGAACGCGGTATGGACACTACGAGTTCCTTGTAATGTCATTCGGTCTAACAAATGCTCCTGCAGCATTTATGGACATGATGAATAGGGTGTGTCGACCGATGTTGGATAAGTCGGTTATCGTCTTCATCGATGATATATTGATTTATTCAAAGAGTGAGTCTGACCATGCCGAGCATCTGAGAGAGGTATTGGAAGTTCTGAAGAAAGAAAGGTTGTACGCCAAGTTTTCGAAGTGCGCGTTCTGGTTAAGGGAAGTGCAATTTTTAGGTCATGTGGTTAATCCGGAGGGGATTACCGTGGACCCAGCTAAGATTGAAGCGATAACGAATTGGAAGACTCCGCAGAATCCGACTGATATACGAAGCTTCCTAGGGTTAGCTGGCTACTATAGGAGATTCATCGAAGGTTTCTCCAAGATAGCCGCACCGCTGACCGGTATGACCCGTAAGACGATAGTATTCAATTGGGGAAAGTTTCAGGAGGAAGCCTTTGAAGAATTGAAGAAGAGACTCACGCAAGCTCCAATCCTTACTTTACCCGATGGTGATGAGGATTTTGTTGTTTGTGCTGATGCCTCGCATCAAGGGTTAGGTTGCGTGTTGATGCAACGAGGGAAGGTGATAGCCTACGCGTCTAGACAGTTGAAGGTCCATGAGAGTACTTACCCGACGCATGATTTGGAGTTAGCAGCTGTAGTGCATGCTCTTAAGATATGGAGGCATTATCTGTACGGCACTAAGTGTACTATCTATACAGATCATAAGAGTTTAAAGTACTTCTTCGAGCAGAAAGAACTGAACATGAGGCAGAGAAGATGGTTAGAATTGATAAAGGATTACGACTGTGAGATTAAGTATTACCCCGGTAAAGCTAACGTGGTCGCTGATGCGTTAAGTCGGAAGAATGAGGAAGTCCTTGCAACAGTGAAGTCTTACAAGTTGATCATGAACTCAAGTCTTTTTGAAGAAATCATCAAAGTGCAGTCAGAAGTGTTAGTAGACGAAGGGTTAGTAAAGAAAGAAAGGATTTATGGCCAGCAAGATGAGTTGATGGAAAACACTCATGGAGTTAAAACTAGATTTGACCGTATGTGGATTCCACGCCATGGTGATCTTAGAAGTCGAATCTTAGATGAAGCTCATAAGTCAAGGTACTCAATCCATCCTGGAGCTACAAAGATGTACCAAGACTTGAAAAGAGATTACTGGTGGCCAGGAATGAAGAGTGATGTAGTGGATTATGTTAGTAAGTGCTTAACTTGCTTACAAGTCAAGGCCGAGCACCAAAAGCCTTATGGGAAGATGCAACCGCTAGAGATACCTGAGTGGAAATGGGAACACATCACCATGGATTTCATAACTAAGCTACCTCGTACAGCTAAGCATCATGATACCATCTGGGTGATTGTGGACCGTTTGACCAAGAGTGCTCATTTTCTGCCCATACGAGAGGCCATCTCGTCAGAAACGTTAGCAAGCTTGTTCATTAAAGAAATTGTAACCAAGCATGGAGTACCGTTATCGATCGTGTCTGATAGGGATACACGGTTTACTTCGAGGTTCTGGAAGAAATTTCATGAAGCTATGGGGACGAGGTTGAACATCAGTACGGCGTATCATCCTCAAACCGATGGACAGTCTGAAAGGACGATCCAAACCCTTGAGGATATGCTACGTGCTTGCGTTTTAGATTTTGGTGGAAGTTGGGATGATCATCTGCATCTGGCAGAGTTCTCCTATAACAACAGTTACCATTCGAGTATTGGTATGCCACCGTTTGAGATGCTGTACGGTAGACGATGTAGAACCCCGGTGTGTTGGGGTGAGATTGGTCAGAAGGAAATGGGAAGTATAGAAGTGGTTCAAGAAACGTCTTCAAAGTTCGATCAGATCAAAGCAAGAATGAAAGCCGCTCAAGACAGACAAAAGTCTTATGCGGATAAGCGGCGACGACCAATTGAGTTTAACGTTGGCGACTATGTGATGCTTAAGGTCTCGCCTTGGAAGGGGATTATCCGTTTTAGGAAAAGAGGAAAGTTGAGTCCGAGGTACATTGGACCGTTCAAGATTGTAAAACGTGTGGGTGAAGTAGCTTACAAACTGGATTTACCCAATGAGTTAGAAGGAATTCATTCAACCTTCCATGTTTCTCATCTGAGGAAGTGTCTAGCTGATGACACGTCTCACGTGCCATTAATGGACGTTGAGGTTGATGAACAATTGAACTACATCGAGCAACCGATAAAGATCGTTGATCGCAAGGAGAAGCAGCTTCGTCACAAGATTATACCCTTGGTCAAAGTGATATGGAAACACCGCAAGGGATCTGATGCTACTTGGGAAGTCGAGGATGAGATGCGCAAGTTTTACCCTAGTTTGTTTATGTAATAGTTAGGTTTCGGGGACGAAACCTCTTTAAGGGAGGAAGACTTGTAACATCCTAAAATTTTTATATTGATAAATAAAAGAAAGTTATGTTTAGTAAATTCACGTTTTAGTTATTTAATGTCGAGTAAGGAACGGGTCTTGGGCTTAGTTATTTTATGAACTCGGCCTGTCTCGACCCGTAGGAAGCCAACCCGAGCCTAACCAAACCCGTAGTATATAAACGAAAGTTCTTGACACTTCCACCATTTTCACCATCTTCCTTCACTTACACCCACCCAAACACTCTCATTTCTAGAGAGAGAAGCTAGAGAGAGAAAGTTCTCAAATCACAAATCCGAGTCCACAATCTTGTTCCTAATCGTTTTTGGTAAGTCCCTCTCGAAAATCATCCGTTTTCATAACCATTTCGGCCTCAAATCGAGCAAAAACGTAACTTGAGTTTTCGGGTCAAAAACCGCCTTGTTTTGGTGTCAAAATGCAAGCTTTTGTGTTTAAAAGTACTAGGAATCGATAGCCCTTTCAATCCCGAGCATTTCCATGTCAAAAACTTCGATTTTGGGTCAAAAATCTGGAAAATCTGGAAAACCCGTGGGTTTCTCCGTCGCCCAGCTTGAAGGAGTCGAATCAGACTCATTCGATCGAATCAGTCGATCGAATCAGTCCATTCGATCGAATGTGTAGATCGAACAAGTCCAGTCGACCGAATAGGGAAGCAACCGAACGGTCTCCATCTTATTCGACCGAATGAGCTTCATATCCGACCGAACGAGTTCCTATTCGATCGAACAAGTGCCATGTCCGACCGAACGAGTTTTCCCAACTGGTTCGATCGAGTGTGTGTCTAGTTCGATCGAGTGTGCCTCAGATTCGATCGAATATGTCCCTATTCGACCGAATCAAGCCAGAACCAAGCCGAACGAGTTTTCCCAACTGGTTCGATCGAGTGTGTGTCTAGTTCGATCGAATGTGTCTCAGATTCGATCGAATATGTCCCTATTCGATCGAATCAAGCCAGAACCAAGTTGTTTCCAAGATTCGCCTGAAGTGAAGTTCGTTTATGAAATAAATTAAAAACCTAATGAAAAATGTGTTAAGGCGGTTATCAAAAATGAGTAGTGGTAATAGTAGTAGTAGTAATTGATATGTGTAAATATTATACAGTTAGCCGAGCCCAGTTAAAGAAAGGAATTACAATCAACGGCGAGCGTAACAGAATCCAGGTGAGTTTCTAGCCCCATTCCTTGTTATGTTTTCGGGGCTGTGTGCATACTCGATGTGTTGTTAATACATTTATCCTAAGTGATAAGTGTATGCCATATGTGATATATGTGATATGTATGAATGATTGCTTGATGGTACGTGAACGATCTTCGGATATTGCACGTACTGTCAGGTTGTAACGTTATAAACATGGCAAGTATGATATGTATGTTTACGTGTATGAACGTAATAAAGTTAATAAAAGAAGGAAATGACGGTTGTATGGTTGTATGGTTACGAAAAGGGTACCAAGCCCTAATAATACTCGAGGTATGTTGCATGGTTGTATGGTAACGAAGAGGAAACTGAACCCTACTAATATTCGAAAGCAAGGGACCAGACCCTTATAATATCTGTGATGTTAGGGACCAGACCCTTATAATATCTGTGATGTTAGGGACCAGACCCTTATAATATCTGTGATGTTAGGGACCAGACCCTTACAATATCTGTGATGTTAGGGACCAGACCCTTACAATATCTGTGATGTTAGGGACCAGACCCTTATAATATCTGTGAGGTTATAGGGCGAAAGGCTCTTTAAAACGTATGAATATGAAAGAAAGAAAGTATGTAAGTAAGAATGAAGGTATGAGTACTTATGTGTGTATAAAAGAAAGTTATGAGGTTAAGTACGTATGTATGTAACAAGGTATTGTATGGTAGTGTATGATTAACTAGAACTCACTCAGCGTAGCTGACTTTTAGTATGCACGCAGGTGAGTAGGATGAGACAGCTGGCTTGAGTGGAGGACACATGGCAGAAGACTAAAGCCTGGCATCTGAAGATCCGATATGTTTTATAAGTTACGTTTTGATTTTGAAAGACAAGAGGAATGTTTAAAGACATGATTATGAATTGAGATGTAATGTTTTATGAAAGTTTTATATTCCGCGTAAAGATTTTAATTAACTCTGATATTTAGAACTGTGTTTATGAGTAAATCCAACACGAAAGTAGGGTTACCGGTAACGGGGCCTTACAAGGAGGTGGTGGGGTAGGAGGACGAGGAGGAGGAGGCCTCATCGATGGTGTTGAAGGGACAGTAGATAATGTAGCAGGAGGCCTTGGTATCTCAGATAATGCCATTTGAGGGATTAAATCAAGCCTTTCATGGGACACCAACGTCGTCGTCAATGTAAGCATCGGAGTGCTAGTAGTAGGCGGCACTGCCGAGCGTTGAGGCGTTGAGGCGTTGATTGACGTGGTGGTGGAACACCAATAACTACCCCAGCCCCCGCTGAGACACGTCTTTTCTTCGATGGCTCACCCGTTGCCACCGCTTTCCCTTTCCTTTTTCTTTCTTGTTGAGCTGCAATGGTGGCAGCTAAAGCAGCATTTACTGCCTCTTGTTGCTCTTGAAAGGCAGCATCACCAGCTCCACCATCACCATCATTTCCATCATCATTCCCGTCATCATCGTTCCCACCTTCTCCCCCTTCACGCTCGGAATCCGAATCGTCATGGATCCAGCGTTCATTAGGAGGACATACATAATTAGGATTAATTATATGGCCAATCATCCGTTTATCTTGTGGCTTCTCCTTTCTATAAGTTAACATTCGATGCACAGTTTCAGCTGTCATGTGTTCCGGATGAAGTACATCATTCACCAACGTCTGATCAATAGCCAAATTCGGAATTAAAGCTTGAATAATCAGCTGTAGAAAGCGAGGATACATTAAGAACTTCTTTGACTGAAGTGTTTGCTAAACTTGATCTTTCAAATGGTCGAAGACTAACTCTGGGAAATTAAACGGCTTGTTCAGAATCAAAGCAACAAAAGCTGACTGCAAGCTAAGTCTACATTCGTCAAACCCACCACGACGACCACTCATACAATGAAGTAGAACATGTAGAAGATACTTGTATGGTGGACATAACCCGTTCTTGTTCAACATAGATTTATTAATGTCGCCACCATAACGCACGCGTGTGAATAAACCCTTGACCAACTGCTTGTCAAATTCACTCGGGTTGTTATCATTATCACCAAATTGAAGTACGCGGCGAATGACCTCAACATCAATTGTAATCGGAGTTTGATTGATTGTGGCTCGAATGTGTTTTTCCGCTTCAACATACTCAGTTGTGTTCCAAAATTGCCTGATAATACTCAAATACACTTTAGGTCTAGTAGTTATAGCATAGTGTATCACTGAGAATCTTAAAAAAGTTAACATGTCCCCAGACACATCCAAATCTGCAACATCTTGATTTACTTAAGCACATATGTTATGTTTCTTGTCAAATAGTAATAAAATAACGTCGACTTGTTGTTCCTGTTGTGGTGGTTGATCTAGTGGAGGTTGTTCTGGTGGTGGTTTCTCGTGTTGCCCTTGATCGACAATCGGTGGATCTTGATTTACTTGATCAGCCATTTATACTGAATAAATAGAAACAGATATAAGGAACGAGAAGACGTAATATGTATTAAACATCAAAATATGTCTAGTTATTTATAAATGGGGTATTCATTGTCATAAAATATGTGTATTTAATTTATTTAAGAGTTTAGACGATTTAAATACTTTAATTAATTTAAAAGTGAATTTTAAATTTAATTAAATAATTAAAATTGAATGTCATTCGTTAAATATTACACTGATTCGTTACTATTCAGTAACGAATCGAGTGATTCTCTATCAGGTAAATTAGCTAACGAAGTAGACTTAGCGAATTACTATTCAAAATGACGAACTAAGGGTCTAGTTCATTAAACTTTTAATGAATCCACATCTGATTTGTGAACTAAATTATTCGCTGAGCTAGTTCGTGTATGTCCTTAACGAATTGGACACGAAACAGTTCCAATTCGCTAAGGAGAACGAATGGTCAATTAATTAGACTTAATCTTTGACCTGCATTGTCAAATTCAAAATTAAGATGAACACAGATAGTCAACAATATGAACCCAGAATCAATTAGTCCATAACTATCGTTGAATAATCAAGATAATGAACGTGTTGAACTCAGAAACACACTATGAAGCTCATGGTGATGACATTGAGACTCAAAACCCAGAGATACTGAGGTTAACCGGAGCAAACAGAAACACAGAAACCATGAAAACATAATCAACCCGGCAAACTATAATCAAACGTCGATTAAAGTCCACCAAGAGTATCGGAATCGCATTCCGATTACATTGAAACATAAGTAATCTATATTATCACAATGGTGCATAAACAAATCAGGGTTTAAGAACTCGGAAAACCCTTAGACCATAAAAATACATAATTCGTCTATCAAAGCATAATCATTTTTGACGAAAAACACATCGCCGTGACCATCTATACCAGAGAAACACAAAGAAATCCTTGAAATATCAAAATCTGGAAGTCGAAATTTCAGAGAAAATTTGAATAGGGTGACTTTAGTGTGAAGGAAAAAGATGAACAGTGAAGGACCGTTCGTCTTTTTCTGTCTTATATAGCCTAGCACGCTACCCGAGGTACAATTTGTACAAATCAAGTGATTCGTTTGAATTATAAATAACGAATTAGAGAATTCGCTATTTCAGTTCGTTACCTTAGAGTAGCGAAAAAGACATGACTCGTGTCTTGATTCGTTAAATATGTATAACGAAGAAGGGATGATTCGTTACAGAGTGCGGAAGCGAATTAGGTGAGCGAACTAGAATTCAGTTCGCTAAAGAATCACCTAGTTCGTTATTCATAATTAACGAATTAGCTCTTAACAAATTAAAAAATTTATTTAGTTTTAAATTAAATAATTAAATGAATTAAATAATGAATTGATTAAATAAAAATAATAATAAAAAAAAATAAAAAATTAACTTAAAAGCATTACCGAGATCCTTTTTATCTCGATAATTGAATACCTTAAAATACGTTTCACTTTTACGAAACATAACTTAAAAACATTAAATAATATGTAAAGTGAAAAGAAGAAAATATTTTTGGTATTTTGTAAAAATTAAAGAATGTATTTACAAAGAATATCCGAACATTAAAAAAAATAGACAATCTTTTTGTGTTTTTCAATGATTTATCAAAAACCAAACATATTTTTGTATTTTTTGTTAAGTTTGAGCAGAGAATCATATTGATCAAAATGCCCTTCCATCACAGTCTTATATTTTAGCGATATTATGACTGGCGTTAAGTCGGTCATTGATATTGTTGTCCACTTAAATCTTATAACAAACCTTCGAGCATTTTTGTGATATGATTTATGGTTCAATTAGCGCACAGAATATCAGAAACTATCAGCCCCTAATCTCGGTTCAAGCTTAATTTGATTTTTGCCAAATCACCCCAACTTGACTTAAACCATTATAATGTTGATCAAAATTTTGATACCAATTGTGAAATTTTGAGCAATGCATTAAGTTTCCTTTACTGTGAGTGAGTATGCACGAGTCCATCTGTCGGCTTACATACATTGTATCCCCTGGGGTCCATTTCTTATTGGTATTGAGACGCACGCAAGGGAGGAACAATTGTATGACTAACAGCGGATTTTGATCAAGTCAGTAATTTAGATTGTACAAAGTACAGCGGGGATCAAGTTTAATGACTTTGGGTTTGCTCTAGAAAGCGAGTGAAATATTCATGCTTATGAATACCCAAATTATTAAGCCGCATAAAGACTCACAGTGTCCAGAATCCTAACGCTTTTTATTTGCTTTATTATATTTTTGGGTGATCAACAATTATAAGGCTTGAGTATGACCGGTTATTACATTTCTGCCATCTTTACCGAGACTTTTGCTAGAGACTAACACCTCTTTCAATTTGGCTTTTCTTTAAGTTTATATCACTTACTTTACTCTAACAGCTTATTTAAGACCTATCAAAGCACCAATGATTAAGCACACAGTCTTTTAAGCTTATTTCTTTCTGGATTTGGGGTCAAATAATCAATGTACTATCATTTTCTCTTTTTGCTTCAAAAACTCAAAATTTTAAGGAGCATTAAACAAAATGATTTAAATTGCCCCAGTTAATTTAAGTTCATAAATTAATGGCTATCATATCCATTTACAATTAGAGAACAGGACCAAAACATGCAAGCACGCTTTACAAACTTAAATAACTGACTAAATTCTCAGCTAAAAGTAAAGTAGAGTGCTTAACTAACGCCCCAAATACTTTCCATTTGTGAGATAAATGGCTAACCCGAAGATTCCAAGAAATTATCAGGACCGAACATATACAAGTATATGTTCTTCGAAATAGAAGCAAATGACATAATTTTCAGCGATCATAAGCAAAAATCTTTTTGGTTTTTCTCTTTACAAACTAAAAACACAATCTTTTAGTCTTTTCGGATTTTTCTTTACAAAAACAAGAAAATTCACATTCTTTTTGACTTTTTCAAAAATTTTCTGTACAAACAGAAATTACAATCTTTTTGGAATTTTTCTAATTTTAAAAATGTTTGTGTGTTTTTCAGATATTAGGATAAAACAAGAAAGACAAAACAAGAAAGAATACAATATTTTTGAATTTTCAAAGTTTTCTAATGTTTTTGGGTTTTATCTATACAAACTCAAAGCACAATATTTTTGTATTTTCTAGAATTCACTCCCTAAAACCTAAAACCAGAAGAAAATTAAACTAGAACAATAAAAAACAAGTAAAGATAATTATCCTAATTTTAAGACCTCAGCAAGGGTCTTCAATCCATTTAAACCAAGTAAAAAATTAAAACGTGTTTTATCAAACGCTTTGGTAAATAGATCGGCTTTTTGAAAATCAGTGTGCACTTTCTCAAGATCAATTAATTTATTTTCATAACAATCCCGTATAAAATGATATCAAATTTCGATATGTTTTGTTTTAGAATGTTGTACGGAATTCTTGGTGATACTAATAGCAGCAGAGTTATCAATCAAGATGGGAGTAGTAAGAAACTTCAAACCGTAGTCGCGAAGATGTTGTTGTTTCCAAAAACCTGGGAACAGCAACTCGAGGCTGCAACATACTCAGCTTCGGTGGTTGAAGTGGAGACCGTTGTCTGCTTCTTACACTCCCAGGAAACAAGCTGGCTTCCTAAGAATTGACAACCCGCTGTAGTAGACTTGAAATTGATCTTGCATCCTCCATAATCTGAGTCTGAGTAAGCGATAAGATCGAAAGTATCATCTTTGGGGTACCATAACCCGATGTCAGGATTTCCCCGTAGATATTGCAAAATACGCTTGACTGCTGCCAGGTGAGTCACTCGGGGACTAGCTTGGTACCTAGCACATAAACAAACAGCAAACATTATGTCGGGTCGAGAAGCAGTTAAATACATTAAAGAACCAATCATGGTACGATAGAGGGTCGGATCAATGGTATCCTCCAATTCATCGGGTGATAAATTGTGACCCACGGGAAGAGGAGTAGAAGGGATTTTTCCGGCAGTAATCTTGAATCGGCCCAAGACATCGTTCACATAATTTGTCTGATGAATGAAGATTCCCTTCGCAGACTGATGAACCTGCAACCCTAAAAAGAAATTCATCTCTCCCATCGAACTCATCTCAAACTTGGTTTGCATAGATTTCTCGAACTCCTTACACAATGAATCGTTTGTAGACCCAAAGATTATGTCATCAACATAAATCTGAACGAGCAGAAGATCATCACCAATATTCTTATAAAATAAAGTGCAGTCAACAGTTCTATGTTTGAAGCCATTATCCGTCAGATGGTCGGCGAGCGTGCCATACCAAGCTCTCGGAGCTTGATGTAGACCACATAATGCCTTGTTTAATCGGTAAACACGGTCAGGATAATCAGGATCTTCAAAACCTGGAGGCTGTAAAACAAACACTTCCTCGTGAAGTTCACCATTGAGAAAAGCACTCTTAACATCCATTTGATACACTTTGATATTCTTGTAAGCAGCATATACCAGGAAGATTCGAATCGACTCTAATCTTGCAACTGGAGCATACATCTCAGTGTAATCAATACCCTCTTGCTGATGAAAACCTTGCACCACTAAACGTGCTTTGTTTCTCACAATTACCCCACGATCATCTTTCTTACACTTATATACCCACTTAGTCGGAATTGCCTTCTTGACTCTAGCAGGTTTATCAATAAGATCCCAAACACCTAAACGTGCAAATTGTTGTAATTCTTCTTGCATAGCTTCTACCCAAGAAGGATCTTGCAAAGCCACACGAGGAGTTGTAGGCTCAACTTGAGATAGAAAACAAGTAAATTTAGCAACAGTTGCAATTTCATATGCGTGTAAGTCAGCATGAGCACATAGAGCATTATTGTCACTTGAAGAGGCAAGTTGATGTCGTGTCTGAACCCCTACATCAAGGTCTACAATAATGTTTTCTTGTGGATGGTAATTATGAATCCTGAGAGTAGGATTTTCAGAAACAGCAACATTTTCAAATAAATTAGTGTAATGTTCACCCAATTCAGGAGATGAAACATCACTGTCAAGTGCAATAACTTGATCTACAACAGTATTATCATCAGATGAAGTAGACTCATTATCATCACGAACAGGAGATTCATTATCAGGTTCTTCAATTGGAACAGCAATTGGAGCTTCAGCATCATTTGAACTTGCAACCCTTGGAATTTCCAAATGTTCTTCAAAATAAGCACGAAACAAATCTTCATCTGGATGATCAGTTGATGGAGTGAATGAATTAAATAAGTCATCATAGTCAAACATCCATTTAGGACCTTTCCCATGTGGAGGAGTAGTGTACTTTTGACAGTCAACATGGTACCACTCTTCAACACAACCAGGTGTAAAATTGAAAACCCGTTTCTTAGGTGACGCATACCCCAAGAAATACCCTTCAATGGCTTTTTCATCAAATTTACCCACATCCTTTTTCAATATAGTACAGGGACACCCAAAAGGTTCCAAGTACTTTAAATTCGGTTTACGATTATTCAATAATTCATAACTGGTCTTCTTGAGTCGTTTAACAGTCAGAACTCGATTGAGGGTATAACAGGCCGTATTCACAGCCTCATTCCAAAATTGGACGGGAAGCTTAGAATCAGTAAGCATAGTTCTTGCAGCTTCAATCAAGGTTCTATTCTTTCGTTCAGCAACGCCATTTTGTTGAGGTACATACGGTGCACTATATTCACGGTGAATTCCTATTTGAATACAAAAGAAATCCAGTATAGTGTTTTCGAATTCAGTTTCGTTATCACTTCGAATTCTCCTCACCTTTTGTTTGTAAAGTGATTCGATTTTAGTGATAAGGTTTTGTACCAAAACAGGCGTTTGATCTTTCGAACTCATAAATAAGACCCATGAGTATCTCGAATAATCATCAGTCACGACTAGGCAATACCAGTCTCCAGAAATACTCGCACGATTCACTGGACCGAACAAATCCATATGAAGTCGTTCAAGTGGAGTATCAATGGAATTCAATATCTTAGATGGGTGTGATTTCTTCTTCTGTTTGCCCTTTTTACAAGCAACACAGTGATCTGATAACTTAAAATTTTTCAACGACACCCCCTCTACCAAATCGTTTGCCATTAAATAGTTCATCTTTCGAACATGTATGTGACCCATTCTTCGATGCCAAAGTACAGAGTCTTTCTCGGTCGCTTTCGAGACAAAACATGTTTCAATCGATGTAGATACTTTAGAATTCATATTCAAGACATAAATATCATTTGATCGTGGTGATCGCATGACAACCATGTCCTCGGGAATCACATAGCCCGGTTTCAGAATAAGACACTCTTTATCTGTAAATACTGTAGTGTATTGCTTATCATAGATTTGCGACACACTCAATAAGTTATGGTCTACTTTATCACAATGGTTAACTTTCTCAAATGTAATCTTCCCATTCGAAACATCACCTTCTTGTATAATCATACCCCCGGAATTCCCAGCAAACGCCACATAACCCCCTTGAATATTTCTCACGTTTGATAAGAGATTGAGATTTCCAGTAATATGACGAGAACATCCACTGTCCATGATCCAGTTTTCACCAGAAATGGTATTGGATGAACCCTACACACAAAAGAAAACGATTAGTTCAAAAAGGCAGCCCAGGCCTCAGTCTTGGGCACCTTTTGGTTTTCTTGAGAAAAGTTAACCTTAGTGGCATTCAATTGTTGTTCAGCAACTTGAGAATAAGTTACAAGTTTCTTCAACTTTTGTCTTAGATACGCTCCTTGAACCACATTTGAATTAACATTTTTGCATAGTGGTTCAGTAGGAATAAACTTAGGTTTAACAGAACCATGAGTTTCATTCACATGAACAACTTTTCGAGGATGTATATTCGAAAACATAATATGAGTATCATCAGCACACGACACTGGTAGTTTCAGAATCTCCTTTACTGTCAGGTCCCTCGATTTCAGCTGGATCTTACTTAATCATGTCATAACTCACACAGATTGATGTGTTGACAAGGGAGTTAATGACGGGTTGCTATATTTAGAAAGATATCTGTTTGATAAAGGCGGAATCAATAACAAACATACGGTTGCTTAATAAGTATTCAATGATAGATAACACAAACAAGATTCACTCAAAAGATTTCATTTATATAATATCAATCATACATAGTGGATAATCAATTTAGGGTTTCTTGAAGGTTTATCCGTACTAAGACAGCCGTCACACACAATATTCTCTCTTAATAAATTCCTTTTTCCGTGTGTTGTGTGTGTGTCTGTTCTTAGGCCTCCCTTCTTCCGTAGGCGGCGTGCCCTAAAACATTCTATTTATGGGCCTGTCAACCTAGGACAGTTGCCATTCCTTCTAGAAACCCCAAACATATATACATATTCAAATTACATAATCAGAAAATATTCTAAGTGTAAAACAAGTCTTCCGGGTAGGCTCTGGATAAGTAAACTTCTCCGAGTAGACTATATGCTCTGCCTGCCTTAGACTTGGTAACATAGAAGTGTGCTCGGGATCAGTTTCCGGGTAGACTTTACTTGAAGAGTATTTTACCGAGTAAAATACTCACCGGGTAGACTTCAGTCTTCTTGACTTTGCCAGACTTTGCCCGACAAACCCTTACGAGCAACCTTGTTCTTCGATGGTCCATTCAACTCCTTGCTATACAATAACTTATTAGCAAAGTGTACTCGGCAGTACTGTTCCTTTCTTGAGTTGAACCTTGCCCGATGTTACTTAGAGATATTCCATTTATACATCAAGCTTGCTCGGACCATAATTATTAAAGAATACCTTGCCCGGTCTTCCAATCACTTGGCCTCATGGACTTGGTTAGCCAAAAGCTTCCTCGGAAGAGAACCTTACTTGACTATGAAGAACAGACTTGCTTGATAAAGTGAACCTTGCTCGTATTTACATAAACTAGTGAACCTTGCCCGGCAATGCACTAATTTGCAAACCTTGCTCGGATATCCACTAAAGAAGACTACTTGAAGTAAACCTTGCCCGATAGACAAAATATCGTACCCGGCTAAGTAAAAGCTTGCTCGGAAGTCTAAGGTGTACCCGGATCCATACTTAGCGAATTCTGAGGAGATTGAGAAGATTCCAATCTTCCATGTACTTCATTTTGGTCAAATCTTTAACTCAACAATCTCCCCCTTAGGTCAGTTTCTTGACCCAACAATCTCCCCCTATATTGGAACACCTCAGCTGACCCAAAACATTTCTACAGTTACCTACACTTAGTCAAAATACACATCAAATCAAAAGTCAAATTACATATTCAAATAACAAATTACATATTTAAAAACTGTCCGAAGACATTACATAAGAAAGCCTAAGCTAAAAATTCTTCAATTTAGCCAAAGGTGCTTGTTTAGGCATGGAAAGTCCAACTTTTCTTGCTCTCTCAAGAATCTTAGCAACTCTGATTGCTTAGCACTTGTAGGCCTTTGCCTTTCTTTGTAATCCGAGAGATGCAGTGCTTCAATCATAGTTAGTTGCCATAGATTGAACTTTCTGAAGTCAATTTTGGAGAAGATCTTCACAATCTTTCCATTTTCCATCATAACATTCAGATGTTCAGTTATGGAATCATAAAATACTCCACTTGGCATAACCTTGTGGTTAACTGAAGGATTTTTGGCTTTTACCACAGCCTTGACAAGAGGTTTATCAATCTTCAAGTACATCTGCTTAGGTTGTTCTTGAGTAGTTACAGACAACTTCCTTTTCTTGGTGCTGTTCTGTTTTGAGACTAAGGAAGTTGTCTTTTTACAGATTTCCTTTACTTTGGATTTTCTCTTCATTGTCATCTTTGATAGATCAACCATCTTTTTGGATATTCCCTTGTTCTTTCCATCTAGAGACTGGGCAGCTTCTTTCTTCTTGTTCAACTGTAGCCCTTTCATTTTATTGAAGTTGCTCAAAATCTCTTTTCTTGTCATAACTTTGACTGAGTCGAAGGGAATTCCATTTTTCACTAAAAATTTTGGTTTTTCACCATACTTGCACAAGAGCTTTTGAACTTCCATTTCTTGTTTCAAATCATCTTTCAATTTCAAATCTTTCACTTCATTGTCTTGAAGAATCTTTTCTTCACTCAGTGTTTTTGAAATTTTATCAATAACAGTGTCTAGTTTCTCTTTCACTTCTGTCTCTGGTTCTTCTTGTTTAATCAACTTGAGTAGAGATACTAGCACACCATTTGGAATTTCTTCATCATTTAAATAGTTTCCAATCAATTCTTGTAGGACTTCCTTCTTATCTTCATAGTTTGATTCATCCCTTACCCTTTTATTGTCTTCAAACTGCTTCATAAAATCTCTTGATCTTCAAACTCTTTGTCAGTTAGCCTTTGAATTAGAAGTTCTCTGTCTAAATTTCTGTCATTCTTTGCATATAGACTCTTTTGGCTTCTAATTCATATTCATCCATATCTGAGTTCATTGTATTCTCTTGAAGAATGAAGGTCTGAATTTTATCATCCTCTTGAGCAATTTCTTTCCGTTTTAATTTCTTTATTTCCTCAAGATCTTTCTTTTCATCTTCTGGAACATTGTCAGCTTCATCATCTGAGTTGTTCTTTTCATAAATTGAGAGAAGCTTCAACGAATTCTCCCCCTGATTCAGTGATTTCTCCCCCTATTTTAGGGCAGCTGAGATCTTCTCAACCTCAACTATTAGGGTTTGAACTCGTTGCAATGTTTTTTTCAGTTCTTCAGAAAGATGATGTTTTGTTGGAGCTTGGAGTTGGATCCATTGCTGATTCTCTGTTAAGTGATGAACACACAATTTTCAGTTAGATCTTTAAGTAAGTATATTCAAAAGACAAATAAAGATTAAGGCATAAAGAATATTTCGATTCAAACCGTTATCTTGAATAATATTGAAATCTGCACAAAACAGAAATGTAAGTTCTTCTTGAAATGTGAAACTTCAATATTGACCAACATATGCAAGTCTCCTTTTAATGAGAGTTAAGACAAATGTAAAGTACATATCTACAATATTGAAAGAAAAGTTATAGATAAAGTTCTTTTGATTCTACCCTTTCCTTTTACATGCCAGATAAAGTGAGAAACTTAAAAAGTGTTTTGTCTTTTAGCTCAAAAATTCCTTATCTACTTAAGGAATGGTTGCTTTGGAATATGTCCAGAAATGGTAAAGTATTTAAAGTTAAAGTAATTTTGAAATGAATTTAAGTAAAATGAAGAAGGCTTACCTGAGATACTAGATTTCTTGAGAACTTCATCACAAGATAAATAATCAAGTATAAACATCAAATAAACATCCTTACTAGGAATCAATCAAGACACCCATATAGATTTCTCAATTTCAAATTAAAACTTATCTAGCATAAACCCTAATAAGAATCATAATCAATTTTATCATACTAAATAACATATTCAATCAAGCATACTTGAAAACATAATGTGCCCGAGCAACCATTCAAGAGAATAGTGTGCCCGAACACCTTTCTAATGCAAAGTATACCCGAATAACCTTCATATAGTACAAAGTGTGCCCGGAAAATGACTTCTAGCAGACAGTGTACTCGGAAAGTTAAGTTTTGAAATTACCAAGTATATTGAGGGAACAAAAGTGTACCCGAAATATAAAGTGTGCCCGGAAAACAAAGTTTGCCCGAAAACACTTGTAATTTCAAAGAAATCATAAACACACATATCACAGAGCATGCTCGGAATGAAATTAAAACACATAAACATTTAAGTATGCTATAGTCTAAAATTTCAAAGAGCTTGCCCGAAAATCCTATGTTAGCACTAAGCTTGCTAGGATAAACACATTCAATCATCAGGTATGCCCTTAATCGAGGGAATTTCAACATGTCAAACCATACCCGAAAATGACAAACTTAAATAATAATATCTAAGTGTGCCTGGAAAGATTAACAAACCTTTCCTAACAGCATATTCACATAAATCACAAAGCTTACTCAGTGTACTAACTTAAGTTCACAAAGTTTGCTTGAACTCACAATCAGCATATAAAATGCAAAGCTTACCCAAAACAAGAATATCTTGTTAAAAACTAGCTATACCACATAATCATCTCAAGACTTCAAGCTTGCTCGGGAAATGAGTACAACAGTGTACTCTACCCGGAAAGTGTAAACACTTCAAAGCATGCCCGAAAATCATAAACTTAGTCAAAAATGACTAAGCTTGCCCGGAAAGGTCATAAATCATCATACCTTACCCGAAGTAACATATTCAAACATATTCAGTGTTTTGTGCCCGGAAAGGTTATAAAACATCAAACCTTACCCGAACATACATATTCAGCCAATTAAAGGCAAAATGCAACACTTTTTGACTTAAACCACTTGTCAAAATATATTTTTCATTAAAGATCATAGTTTAAGAGCAAATGGTGCATTTAGAGATCAAATTCCAGTTATATTTCTCTTCAAAACAATTTCTTCCATTTTCTGAAAAGATCTCAATAATGGGATCATATTGACTAAGTAGCTTTCTCAATACTTCATTCTCAGCATTATTATGACAACATAGATAGGTTAACAGCAGGTATAAACTTAGCATGAATTTCATTTCTTTGGTGATATTATTAAGGTTCAATTTAAGCATAATGCATTAATGGTCAACACTGTGCTATGATGCCTCATATCTCTTCTCAAAGCTTATTTGGCTTTCCCCATATCACCCCAATTTGACTCCAACCTCCTGTATTTGGTCAAAATTTGTTTTTGTATGACAGAACTTATTGGATCTTTTTGTATTTTTTTTTTATTTTGAGATTCAAACATATATAGAGGTTGAACGTTGGACTTACTATTAATAACATGCCTTTCATTCAAGATGAGACTGATTTTGTCAACATCTTTGTAGTTCTTAGTTGTAACCCTCTTGTTTGATAAAATATTTAAAACACTTATCAACTTGTGGTTGATTTATTCATTCTTCCCCTTGTTTTTGATATTTTCTCAAAATTTTCTAACACATGTTCTTTGTCATATTTAAAGATGCTTCATTTTTGGTTGACCAAATAACAACAGGCTCGTGTATGACTGGGTAATCACTTTTCTGCCTATCATTCGAAGAGATTTATCTTGAGACATGCAAAGACAACTATGTATCTCCACATAAAGATTAGCATATTCATTATGTTTATATCACCTTATATTTTACATCATCATGGGAAAGCAACCATACGTGTTAATGACTATACTATGGTCCTTTTAGCCTATTAAATCCATATGATTGGCTAAGCAGTCAATGTACTATCATTTCCCATATAAAAACAGTTAAATATTCAATCACCCCAATATCTATTTATTGTCAGGTTAATGGCTATCCTGTTTGACCAACAGTGGTCAACAGGACCAAACATACATGTGAATATATGTCCTTTCAAAGTCAGAGCTATTGACATAGTTTTAAGTGATGGAATAAGAAACAAGTCATAATTGCCGCAAATGCATTCAGTTTTCAGGTCAATGGCTATCCTTTGAATCTGTAGAGATTTAAGGACCAAACATGCACAAGTTCATGTCCTTCCAACTGGACAAATGACATAATTTTCAGCAAAAACAACTTCTTGAGACTTCTCTTTAAAAATCCTTCTTTTAAGCTTATTTTAAAGCTTGAACTGAATAATCTTATCATATATCTTCACCATTAACAACATGCTCATGTTTTGATCAAAATAGAGTATTTATGTAAAATTCATTGGAAAATCTTCATTTCATCATTTAATTTTAACATAAAACACATTTTGACACAAACAGTTGTAACATATTCAAATCTTAATCAAACATGAAATCATCAAGACAAGTAAACAGTACTAACAATCAAATTCCAACTTATCTTAATAACATCAGAAGATCAGATAAAGCACATATTCAAGCAATTAAGCAATGATATCAGATAAGCTTACATCAACAAGTAATTCATAACAAGAACATTTATCCTGACATCACAAATGCACATTAACTGATAAACATGCAAACATATAAATCCATTCAATCATGTCAAATTTTTCACACATAATCAGTCAAATCACATAACAGTTAACATATTTAGTAGCATACTCAAGTAACATAATTAAGCAACATAATCAAGCATATTCACTAAACATTCATATGTGTAATCTCTAACAACATAATCAGTTAACACAGAGAGACACACAGCTAGGCACACATCCTTAATCAGATTTCATCAGAGTTGATCATTCCCAGGGCTTTCAGAAGAAAGTTAAACCTGGTTCTATCAAGTGGTTTGGTGAATAGGTCAGCCAAATTGTCACTTGTATCAACTCTTTGCATTTCAATCAAACCTTTTTCACTGCAATCTCTGATGAAGTGATGTCTGATTTCAATGTGCTTAGTTTTAGAATGTTGAACTGGATTCTTAATAGTAAAATATGCAGCAGTATTGTCAATAAGAATAGGGGTGTTCAGAAAATTCAAACCATAGTCCAACAACTGATTTTGAATCCATAGAACTTGTGCACAGCAGGCAGATGCAGCAACATATTCAGCTTCAGCAGTAGAGATTGAGACTGTAGTCTGCTTTTTGCATTGCCATGACACTAGCCTTTCACCCAAAAATTGACATCCTCCTGAGGTTGATTTTCTGCCCATGTTGCAGCCATCATAGTCACTGTCAGTGTAGGCAATTAGATCAAAAGATTGGTTCTTTGGATACCAAATCCCTAAGTCTGGTCTTCCTTTCAAATATCTTAATATTCTTTTAACAGCATTCATGTGGGAGACTTTTGGACTTGATTGGAATCTTGCACACACACATACAGCAAACATGATATCTGGTCTTGTTGCATCAGATACATCAGAGATCCAATTTTGGCTCTATATTCATGTTCATCCACAGGCTCCCCCTTTCATCAGCAATCATCTTTTCTTTGGTGTCCATTGGAGTTGAAGCAGTCTTGTACTCATGACAGTTGAACTGGTTCAAGATGTCCTGCACATATTTGTTTTGGTGAATGAAGATCCCTTCAGCTTTCTGTTAAACTTGCAATCCAAGAAAGAAGTTCATTTCTCCCATAGAACTCATGCTGTATTTGGACTTCATTACCCCTTCAAACTCCATGCACATTTGTTCATTTGTAGATCCAAAGATGATGTCATCCACATACACTTGTAACATAAGCAAGTCTGATCCCTTTATTTTGTAGAAGAGTGTCTTGTCAATGGCTCCTCTTTTGAAACCATTTTCAAGAAGATGATTTGACAGCTCATCATACCATGCTCTAGGGGCCTGATGCAATCCATAAAGGGCTTTGTTTAGCTTATACACCCTGTTTGGTTACATTGGATCCTCAAAACCTGGAGGTTGAGCTACATACACCTCTTTATCAATCTTTCCATTAAGAAATGCAGACTTAACATCAAGCTGGAACACTCTAATGTTCTTTGAGGCAGCATATGCAAGAAAAATCCTGATAGCTTCAAGTCTTGCAACAGGAGCAAAGACTTCCTGAAATATTCCTTCTTCTTGAAGACATCCCAGTGCTACAAGTCTAGCTTTGTTTTTAATCACCAAACCCCTTTCATCCCTTTTGTTTCTAAAAACCCATTTGGTTCCTATTGCATATCTGTCTATTGGCCTATCAATAAGATCCCACACATGTAGGTCTCTGAACTGTGCCAGTTCCTCTTGCATTGCTTCCACCCAACTATTGTCTTTTAGTGCTTGAGCAATGTTCTTTGTCTCTATTTGGGATAGAAAGCAGGAGTAAAGACAGATGTTTGCAATTTCAGAATGACTTCTTGTAACTCTTTCATACAAATCACCAATGATGTTTTCAGAAGGATGATTCTTTTCCACATAAGGAGTTTGTGTAATCATATTTGTAGACAAATTTGTGTCAAGATTTGTTTCATTGAGCTCTGGTTCTTCAATGATCAAATCAGCTTCTGCATCATGAAATTCTGGTGCTTCATCATTATGTTTTCCTGAAGTAGATGCACCATTGTTTTCTAAGTTCAATCTTTGAAATGGATCTTGAAATCTTGCTGTAGATGCAGCTTCTTCTCCACTTGCTTGGTTGCTTGTGTCACCCTCATTCTGAACTTGATCATTTTGTGCATCTTGATTGTCTTGATTGTTCTCAGTATGATCATGTTCAACATTGTGATCGTTTTCTTGATCAGGTTCACCAATATCACATAAGGAATTCTTCACAAAAGTATACTCCTTTTCTTTTCTAGCAACCTTTTTCCATAATTCTTCCAAGTCCAATGATTTCTTCTTTTTCTCTTCAATTTCACTGGTCTTGTAGAAAGATTCATCAAAGTCTTCAGGATAAATCTTGAAAGACCTTATTAACTTTTCATGATCAAACAGCCATGATGCATCATCAACTGTATTTAATTGATTCTCATTAAAGATAATATCATATGATTCTATAACACTCAAGTGGTCTTTCACATAAACTCTGTAAGCCTTTGAGTGTGTAGAATATCCAACAATGAAACAATCCAGGGACTTTGTTTGAAACTTGTTCAAATAGTCTCTTGTGTTCAATAGAAAACATTTGCATCCAAAGGGCTTGAAAAACTTAATGTAAGGCTTTTTGTTGTGAAATATTTCATATGGAGTTTTGTTATGCCTTTTGTTGACAAATACCCTGTTCTGAACATAGCAGGCTGTATTTATGGCTTCAGCCCAAAAAGTGATAGGCAATTTTGCATCAGCTAACATGGTTCTTGCAGCTTCAATCAAGGTTCTATTTCTTCTTTCTGCTACACCGTTTTGTTCAGGAATTCTAGGAGCTAAGAATTGTTGTAGTATACCCTTTTCTGCACAGAATTCTTGCATAACTCCATTCTTGAAGTCAGTGCAATTGTCACTTCTCATCATCTAGACTTTCTTATTCAACTTGTTCTCAATCATTGTTACACAACCTTTAATCAACTCTGCAGTCTCATCCTTGGTACTTAGGAAATAAACCCAAGTGTATCTTGAATAGTCATCAATGATCACAAGACAATATCTTTTCTTCCCTATACTTGGTACACTTACAGGACCAAAAAGATCCATGTGAAGTAATTCAAGTACTTGATCAATTGAGTTGATGAGTTTTGGCTTATGAGTAGATTTGTGTTGTTTTCCTTTTTGGCATGAATTACAGTGATCTTCCAATTTGAATTCTCTTGTGGGTAAGCCTATGACATGCTCACCTTTAACAAGTCTGTTCATGTTCTTCAAGTTCACATGACACAGTTTCCTATGCCACAATTTTGACTCATTTTCAGTGGCTTTGGAAACAAAACATGCACCTCCTCTTGAAATTGCTTCTTTCATATTCAATTCATACAAGTTACCATTTCTTGGTGCCATCATCATAATCATTTCAAGTGGAATCACAAACTCAGGTTTTAGAATGAAACAGTGTGAATCATCAAAACTGACTTTGTATCCCTTATCACACATTTGTGATATACTCAGCAGATTGTACTGAAGACCTTCAACATGAAATACATTATCAAATGAGACTTTCCCATTTGTTAAGATTACTTTTCCAACAATCTTTCCACCATTCTCATCACTCCCAAAAGCTACTAGACCTTCATACTTTTCTTCATAATTGACAAGAGATCTCTTGTCACATGTCATGTGCCTAGAACATCCACTATCCATGTACCATATGGCATTCAGAGGAGTGGACTGTTCCTGCACATACAAAGAAAGTTTGATTAGTTGAATGATGAAGTGAAAACCTTATCAACTTGCAGCTCATCAGATTCAGTTTCAGACACAGCTTGGGAAGTGAGTGTAGTTGGTTCCGGATCTTCATGAGTGATTTCTAGATTGTCTGAATTGTCTGTTTCATAACCACACTCTTTTGGAGTTTTAACTAGTGATGTTGAGTTCTGGTACTCAGCTGAGTCAGTGTCACACTCTTTATCACATAGTCCTTCTTTTCAGAGTAATCTCTTACATCAGCAACTATCTCAACCTTAATCTCAGGCTTAGGTTTCCAAAGAAAACCTTGTGGTTCATATCCATACTTTAACAGAAACTTCTCATCGCCAGTGAGTTCTGTTGGTTTCCTTTTAGATACCACATGTCTTTTTGTATTCTCACTGCCTGATGATCTTTGAGAACTATCAGATTTGATAGACTGATTATCCCTTTTTGGGATTGTTCTCAATGGATGAGAGTCCTTCTTAACAGTTTTCACATGCTTCACTGGAGATTTAACCTTGTTAACAGGTTTGATCACATGTTTCTTGACTTTTAGTGAATGCCTTGGCTCTCTTTTTCTAGAACTTCCTCTGCACAATCCTTTCCCATACCCAAATATTTTTCATACTTCATTTTATAGGCCACAAAGTCTTGTCCATATTTTGTTTCATCTAGGACATGAAAAGGCTTGAATTTAAGTCTTTCATTACAGGAGTCTGTATGATGACCATATTCATCACACTTCTTGCACCAAACCTTTCCCTTGAATACTTCATGTTCTTTTGGATTCTTGAACCTTTCACTTGGTCTTGGTGAATCAACTCCAATTGTCTTTTTAGATTTTAAACAGTCAAAATCAATTGAGAAGGGAACAAATTCAGCTATCCTTATGTCACTTCTTTCCACTTTCCCTTTAACAAAAACAATTTCTCTTATACTTAAGGGTTCTTCCTCTATGCTTTCCCTTTGTCTTGATTTCCTTTTTTCATATTCCTCCATTGTTTCTACTTATCCAATGTCAAAGTATTCAACACTTGAGAAAATAGGGTAAACAGGAATAAAATTTTCACATCCAACTGTTTCAACTTCTTTCAATTTTTTATCCTGTTTAATTCTTTCTAATAGAGCTTTGCTTGGAGGTCTCACTGCATTATAACTTGGTTTTGATCCTTCATAGATATCAAACGACACATGTCCTCTCTTGGTTATTTCATTTTGTTTCTTCCTTCTTGATGTGACAGGTGGATACTTTGGAAGTTTGTCAATGGATTCTGGTTTCTTGAATCTTCTTCCTCTTTCAGCAGCTTTAATTTCCTTCTCAGTAATTTGATCACTTAAATCACTCAAGTCATCTTGATTCAAGTCAATTGACTCAAGGTCATCTTCAGATACTTGAACTCCAATTGACTTTTCTTCTTTCAGTTCTTTCTTCACAACAAACTCTCCTTCTTCACTCACCTCAACATTCTTATACAAATCCACAAGTTCTTCTTTATCTTGAAAGACATCTTTGAATTGTTGTAGATATGCATTTCTTTTCTCTTTATCAACTTTTGGCATAAAGTTGTTGTTGAATGGTGGTGGTACTGCTTTGTATTTGTCTTCTTTCTTGACTTGATTCAGAATTCCACAGATGTTTCCAGTGGATACCAAGTTCTTCAAGAATTCATTTTCAGTTTGTAGTTTTGTGTTCAGTACCTTTTCTTCTATAATCATTTTCTTCAACCCATCAATCTCAGTTGTAAATCTTTTCTGAGCTCTGTAACTGTTCATGCAGCTATCTTCCAAACTTTTCATCCTTTCTTCACTTATCAGTTCACTAGCTTCATATGCATTGATGATACTTTGTTTCTTAAAACACTCACTTTCCAGCTTGCCTACCTTCGTTTTCAAATCATTGATAAGTTCATTTAAATCAATAGTAGGAACAGAGTGTACCTGAGAAGTTGATCCAGTTTCTTTCTCTATTATGGCCATGAATGCTACATTTGCCCTCTTGATATCATCTGCAATGTCTTCTTCATGATTGCTCAAATCAAAGTTACCTTCATGTTGTGTAGTCACTGCCACATTTCCTTGATTTCTTGGTTGATTTTGGTTGACTGGAACAGTGTTGTTTGGAACATTTTGAACTGCTTGAAGGTTTTGATTGTTGTTCATTTGAAAACCTTGATTCTGTTGCATACTTTGATTAAGATTATTCATTTGAGGCTGAAAGTTGTTGAAGTTGGGATTGTAGTTGTTGTTGGGATTGAAGTTGTTGTTGAAGTTTTGGTTGTTATTTCTTTAATGATTTTGCTGGTATTGCTGCTGACCTCTTGGTTGTTGATTCTGGAATTGATTCATCTGATAGTTCCTTGGCAGGTTGCATTCTCTTGCAAAATGTCCTGGCTGTTGGCAATTGTAGCAGATTGTCTTTGACTTGTCAAATCTAATCCTTTCATTAAGACCAGAAACCAGAGATCTATCAGTTCTATTATACAACCTCTTACTTCTCAATGCTAACATGGCAGCTTGCCACTTCAAATCCATGTCTTCCAAATCATCAGCATCTATCTACTCAAGATCATCTTGCACTACACTTGTGTGGATTAAACTCTTTGCAACAAATGCATTATATGACTCAGTGAACATTGAAAGCAAAGCCTGTGTATCACTGCTTTGACCATGTCCACCACCAGTGTGAGGAACATTCCCACTTGCCATAGAGGCAGAATCAGTGTCATCAATCAGTTGCACATTGAATCTTTGCTGATTTCCTTGATTACTTGTGCTAACACCAACAAATGATTTTGGAGTATAAGAATTGAGTTCAACAGGTTCTTCAATGATAGGAATCTGCTGTTGATTCTTGGTAGTCAAATTACCCATAGGTGCAATCAATGCATTTGAAACATTGAAGCATGGTCTTTCCTCCTTAATTATTTCATTTTCTATCATCTCTATTTCTGCAGCTTGAAGAAAACACACTACATCATCTACTTTTAGCTCATTGAAGTTGTGCTTTGTAAGAATGAACTTGCAGGCAGTATACCATTCCTTTGGCATAGAGTTCAGCAGCTTGGTGTTGAGATCAAAATCAGTCATGACATAGTCTGTGGTTCTGAGCTCATTCACAATTCCCAGAAACCTCTCTAGAATTGATTTCAACCTTTCTCCTTCTTTATACTTGAATCTTTCTAACTGCTGCTTCAATCTCTGCTTCTTGATGTTCTTGAGTTCAACATTTCCCTCAAACATTTCAAGTATTGCATCATACATTGCCTTAGCATTGGGATGATGTGCAACCTTGGTGAGTATTTCCCAAGACAGACCTAGCTTCAACATAGCTAAAGCCTTGTCATCAACCTTTCTCATTCTTTCTCTTACAACAGCAGTTGCAACTGCATTTGCACCTTCTACAACTTCTCCTTGTGGACCATTCTTGATGGAGTTCCACATATCAACATCATTGTAGCAAACGGTTGCTTCAAAAAAAACCTTCCATTTTGTGAAATTTTCCTGTCCATACAATCTAGGAATCTTGTTAGTAGACACCTCTTGTTCCTCGTAACCAGACATTTTTGTGAAAATAAAAGTAATTTCTTAATAAAAATAGAGTTTCAAAAATATTCAGATCTGAGACTCGATTGTTCAGATCTGAGGTGTCTGGTTCGATAAGAACAAGATATAAATATAAAGATTAAAACTTTAAATAAAACAAGGAAGAGAAAACACCAAATGATTGTAGATCTGGTAGAAAAAATGAAGAACAGAGCTGCTGACGTCACAAATCAATGGAACAGTGGTCTGCTTACGTCATTCTTCTTCAAATCTTTAATCAGCAACAATCTTTCTAAAATAGCAGTAATCATCTCTGATACCACTTGTGAGGTCCCTCGATTTCAGCTGGATCTTACTTAATCATGTCATAACTCACACAGATTGATGTGTTGACAATGGAGTTAATGACGGGTTGCTATATTTAGAAAGATATCTGTTTGTTAAAGGCGGAATCAATAACAAACATACGGTTGCTTAATAAGTATTCAATGATAGATAACACAAACAAGATTCACTCAAAATATTTCCATTTATATAATATCAATCATACATAGTGGATAATCGATTTAGGGTTTCTTGAAGGTTTATCCGTACTAAGACAGCCGTCACACACAATATTGAGCACTTGTTAGGTCCCTCGATTTCAGCTGGATCTTACTAATCATGTCATAACTCACACAGGTTGATGTGTTGACAAGGGAGTTAATGACGGGTTGCTATATTTAGAAAGATATCCATTTGTTAAAGGCGGAATCAATAACAAACATACGGTTGCTTAATAAGTATTCAATGATAGATAACACAAACAAGATTCACTCAAAAGATTTCCATTTATATAATATCAATCATACATAGTGGATAATCGATTTAGGGTTTCTTAAAGGTTTATCCGTACTAAGACAGCCGTCACACACAATATTCTCTCTTAATAAATTCCTTTTTCTGTGTGTTGTGTGTGTGTCTGTTCTTAGGCCTCCCTTCTTCCGTAGGCGGCGTGCCCTAAAACATTCTATTTATAGGCTTGCCAACCTAGGACAGCTGTCATTCCTTCTAGAAACCCCAAACATACATACATATTCAAATTACATAATCAGAAAATATTCTAAGTGTAAAACAAGTCTTCCGGGTAGGCTCTGGATAAGTAAACTTCTCCGAGTAGACTATGTGCTCTGCCAGCCTTAGACTTGGTAACATAGAAGTGTGCTCGGGATCAGTTTTCGGGTAGACTTTACTTGAAGAGTATTTTACCAAGTAAAATACTCACCGAGTAGACTTCAGTCTTCTTGACTTTGCCAGACTTTGCCCGACAAACCCTTACGAGCAACCTTGTTCTTCAATGGTCCATTCAACTCCTTGCTATACAATAACTTATTAGCAAAGTGTACTCGGCAGTACTGTTCCTTGCTTGAGTTGAACCTTGCCCGATGTTACTTAGAGATATTCCATTTATACATCAAGCTTGCTCGGACCATAATTATTATAGAATACCTTGCCCGGTCTTCCAATCACTTGGCCTCATGGACTTGGTTAGCCAAAAGCTTCCTCGGAAGAGAACCTTACTTGACTATGAAGAACAGACTTGCTTGATAAAGTGAACCTTGCTCGTATTTACATAAACTAGTGAACCTTGCCCGGCAATGCACTAATTTGCAAACCTTGCTCGGATATCCACTAAAGAAGACTACTTGAAGTAAACCTTGCCCGATATGGCTAAGTAAAAGCTTGCTCAAAAGTCTAAGGTGTACCTGGATCCATACTTAGCGAATTCTGAGAAGGTTGAGAAGATTCCAATCTTCCATGTACTTCATTTTGGTCAAATCTTTAACTCAACAATCTCCCCCTTAGGTCAGTTTCTTGACCCAACATTTACCACTGGAACCGGTTTGGAATGGTCCTTGATAAAAGGATGAAGAGTCTGATAGTTCTTCTGGCCACAGTTTCTTACTACATGACCTTGTTGACCGCAAACAAAATAACTTCGCATATCAACATGATGATGTTGAGAATTTGTTGGAGCATGTGACACAGAAGATGACTGATGACTCACATTTTTAGTCATGCTCTTAGCAAAATCATCAGATAACTCAAATTTCTTTTTTAAGTAAAAATCTAAATTAGAACAGTTCGAAAAACTTTTCAACGTATCTGTCCCAGTTGACTTTACGAAATTAATTTTCTTAGCGTGTTTTAAAACCTGTTTTGCTTTAGACAACGTGTCAGATGGAACTGATGTTTTCGCTTGAGCATATTGACGTTCTAGTTCACGAACTTTGGAAGTTTCATTGTAAAACACACTCTCAATTAGTTCAGGTTTAATGATATTTATTGGAATGTCTTTTTCAGTGAACATTGTGTCCATCCCCTTTAACTTAAACACACGAGCAGATGACGGCTTAAGTGCATTAGGATTTATAAAACGTAACAAATCCTCATCAGAAATTTTGGGTTTTTCTGGTTTCTTAGTCTTCACTAGTTTGACAAAGACATCTTGTTTCATCTTAGTTGTGTGCGAACCATACACAGCCTCCTCAAATTCATGAGGTTCACACAGTATGTGATTAGAACTTGGAATGTTCTTGTTCTTGTGTATATTTCAGGTTCAAACACATCCTCAATGATAACTTTGTCAACATTTTCAACAAAAACTTTGTTGCTTTGAACATGAGGTTTCTGAGAAACAGACTGGGTTTTAACAGTTTCAGACTTATTTGGTTTAGAATTTTCTGAAATCACAGGCTCTTTAAGAATAAAATCTTCTTCATTTGGAGCAAAAGGATTAATTTTATAATCATTGTGAAATGGTGGTGGAATTTCAACAAAACCTATACCTTTCTTTGAATCCTTTTGTTTACCAGAAACTTCGATAATTTCATTTAACAGAAAAGATGAATTTGGAAATTTACCCAATTTGTTCTTTAACTCAAGAACCTCATTTTCAAGATCGGTTATCTTTGAACGATGTTTCAAAATTTATTGAAACTTTTGATCATTAATTGTCATTTTCACAGATAACTCAGCTTTAAGATCATGATTACTTATAGTCAAAGCCTCAATTTTCTCCCTTGAATTTATTTGAGAAGTTAAGGATTGCCTATAAGTGTCTTTTAAGGACACAATCTCTTTTAGCAAATTATCATTTTGGAGTTTTAATGAATCAATTTTAGATTTGTTATAATCACAGTCAACACATGACACCTTATAAGTAGATTTACTAACCTCATTTTGCTTGGTCGTACAAGCAGATGTGGAAGAATCACTGATTTTCGCCATACAAGCAAAATTGATTGGAAGATCTTTACTTGACTCGTCAGACTCAGATACAGAATCATTATCAGAAGACAGCTCACTTTCACTATCCTCTTGAACATTTTCAGTAAGTCCAAACATTGCCAGATTTGATTGAGTATCATTACATAGTAGTCGTTGTGACCAATCATCTCCATTAGCAAACATTGCTTGTGACCCAGAACTTGATGATTTCTTTTCAGCATCATTACTTCGTGGTGTTGAGGAGTTTGAATTTTGACCACGAGGACCAGTATACTCCTTTTTCGGTTTGTCACACTCTTTTGCAAAATGACTGAATTCTTGACAATTGTAACATTTTACTTTCAACTTGTCAAATCCCAACTTTTTGTTTAGAGCGGGAAGATCTTTTCCGGTTCTTTGCATGAATCTTTTCACCTTTCTAACAATCATTGCCATGTTCCACTTTAAATCCATGATTTCCAAGTCATCTGGGTCAATCTGATCATAGTCTTCATCAGTTAAATCACTAGTGGCAATTTTGCTACTAACCAGATTTTCATACGAAGTCATGAAAGCAGATAGAAAAGCAAAGTTTTGTTCAGCTTCTTTCATGTTGACATTTGAAGGTGCTGAATAATGAGTTGTATTGGATGAATTTCCAGAAACTCCAGTTGATCCAGAAATACCAGAAGATCCAGTACTTCCAGCTGTATAAAAACAGGCTCGTGGATCACTATACAATGTAGTTGCATTCTCACTTGCAGCTTGAGTAAGAAAATCAGTCAGTGGAGAGATGGTTGAACTAAGAGGCATACTACCACCATAGAAAGAAGGATCTTTACTTTCTTTTGAAGATTTCTGACATTTAAGATCATATTCTCTAGCTTCAATCTTTTGTAAATATTCAATTGCAGTCAAATCTTCATTCAAGAAATAATTGTTTTCCTTAAGAACCATTAAGAATGTAGAATAAGAACTTGGGAGGACACTCTTAATAGTATCAATTTTATCCCTATTAGAGACATCCAATTTCATCTTGTCCATCTCAGCGATCAAGTGATTGAATCTCGTTGTCATTTCCTCAACCGTCTCACCCTTTAGTAAGTTAAAGTTTCTGAATTGAAACTTAAGCATCACCTTTTTGCTTTCAGCCGTGTTACCCATACTTCTCATTCGAATATGTTGAAACAAAGAAGCACATATTTTTATACTACCCACTTGGTGAAAAATATTCTCAGGCAAAGCCATGGTTAGAGTAGAATAAGCTTTTGTTTCTATCTCTAATGCTTTCTTTTCTTCAACAGAATACTGTGAGATAGCTTTTGGTGTAAAACCAATAGTCTTATCTCCAATCATAGGTACAGTATAGACTTCATCTAAGCAGTATGAACAATCAGGATGAAATGATCCTAAATGAGCACAAAACCGAGGTTCCCACTTGGCAAAACTTCATCAATCTTGGACATTTCGAATGTGAACCTATCTCGATATCAAGTTGCAACATTTATTGCATCAACATATTTTGAGAAGCTAATGTATACATACCAGCCATTTTTGACAAGTTTCAAAAATTTCAAGGATGTAAGTGTAACGAATTAACAAGCGAATAAGATTAACGAATTGCAAACAGTTGTAGCGAACTGTGAACGGTATCTAACGAATCAAATCTTAACGAAGTTAAGATTGATCAGATAACGAATCGAATCAATTAACGGATCAAAAGGTTAACGAATCAGAAATTCAAGCTAACGAATCGACTAAGCGAATCACAAAGAATCAACTTAGCGAGTTAGAGAATAATCAGTAACGAATCACCAAGGAAAACTTAGCGAAATGAGATAGCGAATCAACTATAACGAATCAGGTTGTTACAACCGTTTGTAACAAAATCTGACACCTTATGCCACGTGGCAAAGGTTGTTATGACACAAATCCCAAAGTAGACGCGTGTCACACGAAACAGTTAACCCCAAATAACGAATTAGATCACACGACTTAACTATTATAGCGAATCGTTTAGCGAATCACTTGAATTGGATGACGAATTAACAAACTTAATGAACGAATCAAAGGAAACAAGATAGCGAATCACCATAAGAATGATAACAAATCAAAGTCATCTTTGAATCTTCAAATCTTCAACACAAGATTTCCAGAAATCTGGAAATGAAGAACATCAACCCAGAAACAAGAAATTTGTAATACCAACTCAATACTAAACCAAATCACACAAACGACCTACCAAAATACTCGTAACACAATCGCGAATCCAATACGCAAACTCTCGATACCAAACACCTCTGATTACCGATCCAATTTTATCACAACATGAACCCTGTTTCGGACTTAAACCAAAACCAATACCAATCCACTCAAAAAACAATCCAAACTTCAATTCCAACTCATAAACCCGTACCAATACCTTAACCAACACGAATTCAATTCAATTCGTCCATAATTCAATCAATTCAACATAAACTTAAATCAAATTCACTTAAATAGAAAACTAGCAATATCGAAATCTAATTAAACACTGAATCAAGTGTAATTGAGCTCCAACAGCTCTGATACCACTTGTTGGAACCCGGAGATTCGTATCAATCCAGTAACAGTAACAATAACAGATCTCAGATCTGTGTATAATCGATTAATACGTTTACATAGATCTAGCTCATAATTACTATAGATTTAGTGTTGTATATGTATATGTATTATCAGTATCTGTATATAGGTATTTCGTATAATATTAAGATGAAGATCGAGAGAGGACTCGGACAAGGTTTCGTTAATTAAACTCTCAAAACTTAACATTAACCGTGAACAGTGTTCACTATATATAGAAGATAGGTCTGATTCGCTAACATCCCCTGGCGAACCAGACACTACTTTGTTACATACATTAAATAACGAAACACCCCCTGATTCGTTAACATCCCCTAACGAATCAGGAGGGAATAAGCTTAAGTCTTAGTTCGCTAACATCCCCTAGCGAACTAGACCATACATAAAGCGAACTAGATAATAATTAAACTAATTATTACATTAAATAATAAACAAAAACGTTAACAATAATTACAAAGACTCAAGACGCAAAACCGTGCACTAACAATTTCTCTTTTTTTTAATACACAATTTTATTTATTTCACATACATATACATATCATAAAATGATATGTATATAATTTTACAATATTCTTATATACCATTTAAGCGATATATAAACTCATATCCTTATTATATGTTACACATATCATACAAACTATCTTAACATATAAACTTAATCTCTTGAAAACATGCTATCCTCATCATCCTCTCAATCTTTCATGAATTTCTTCACAACCTTCGTCAACTTGTTACATTTTCGAAGAAGCTTGTCTCCTATCTTCTTCTTTTTCTTCTCATCCAAAGCAATTTTCTTCCTAAGGTTATCAGTTTCGTGCAAGGTTCGGTCCAAATGCTCCTCTTGTGATTGCGGTATCTCATTCAGGTATCCATACCTTGGCGGTGGGTCGCGGTAACCCATCATCACTATGTCATAATGATTCTTCGGGTTTGGATACGGAGACGTTGTCACATCGGAGGGATAGTTGAAGAATGCATCGGCTACTTCATTTTGTTCACGGATTTCATTGGCATGTTCTTCAATGGATGGAATTTCACCTTGGTATGGTGGAAAACTTGATGACGCATTTCCCTTGAGTTTATAGAGAAATTGCATATAGGGATCGACATAACCATAGCTTGGAGTTGAGTGTTGTTCCTCAATTGATGTGGTTACTTCATTTGGATTATCAGGATATTCTTCCTCGGAGTCTGTTTCCTCTTCCGGTTCCTCTTCTGGGTCCTCTTCTGGTTCTTCTTCGGTTATTTCCGGTATGTGAATCTTCTCGTATGGCATCGTCACTCTTATCTTAGGCTTGTGAGATGCCCCTTCTTTGTTGTTGCGGGAATCGGCAGAATCCATAGTTGAAGAGCCGGTATACCACCTTTGTTGATCGGAGTGGCATTGCATCCAGTCAGATGAAGAAGATTTTGGTTCATCCTTGATTGGTAAATTGGAGAGGAAAGCGTATGAAGGGTGAGGATTTGGAGGTAACTATGTTTAACCTCCGGATGGATAATATGGCGGAATTTCAGTCGGTCGGTAGGTAGGGATCTCAGTAGGATGATACGTGGGTATTTCGGATGGTTGATAAATGGGTAGGCTTGTTGGATGGTAGCTGGAATGCCTTGGTGCTTGGTATGTTTGATGTGGAGTGTTATCCAAGTGGTAGATTGGACTTGGATTGGGGTTTTGATTATGTTCCTCATTAGAGTGGAAGAATGATTCAAAGTAATCCTTACTCATGATGTCTCTTGGGAACTTGTAGTATATTCTTGCTCTTCTCACTTCATTATCATAATACTCCATTAATTTCTCGTAAGACATCTTAGGTTAGGTGGTTTAGATTGAGGAGAGGGAAAGAAAGAGTTACCAACCAATTTATCCATATTCAAATAAACAAGTAAATATTTCCTACGCTTGGATCAAAGCTTAGGTATTGTTTTATGATACCCAATTCGCTAAGATCGATGGCTCTGATACCAACCTGTCACACCCCCATCTTAGGCCTAGGAGTGTGATCAATAGTTGGTATCATATTTGTAAATAAATCAGAGTAGCGGGTTAATGCGGAAGACTTTATAAAATATAAGGATCAAACTTGTAAATATTTACATTACAAAAAGACGAGACGAAAGTCTCGTTTAGTATTTACTTGTTTATATGTTTTACAAAAAGATCATATTTTAATATTCAAACAAAATTATCCGAGCCATCGGATTCTTGAGCCCTTCGTTCTTCAAGCTCTATTCTTGGTTACCTGCAAACTGTTATAAAATACGTCAGCAACGAATGCTGGTAAATATGCTGACGCTAAAAATATTTTCTTACTTAATCACCCCTCGAGACCATGTAAGTCTCCGCCCATCTTGGCTTAGGAATAATCAAGTTAAACAATCATCATAAACTCGAGTCTCTACACTAGGTCACCTCAGCAAAACATCGCAACGTTTCGACATAACTTAAGTACCATAAATATACACATGGTCAGTCTCACTCGGACGTAACTTAGGTCCGGCCCATCGTGGTTGGAGGTCGTGACCAAGCGTGGTGCGATGTGCCCACCGTATTACACATATGTAAGGATCCAGACAAACGTATACCACAGCCTGAGGGCTAGGCTTATACTCTTATTTACAATGTTTATAGAGACACGTAGCCTCATGTAAAGTTTTACACATAACACGTTTGATTGTTTGAAATCAAGTTTATAAAAGCGGGGCGTATTCACCTTTTCAATGGGATCAGCTTCCAACACCGTCCGTGAGTCTTTCCTTGCTATCTCGCACCTATAGTACGAGTATAACCTTTATTAGTCGGATACACGATCCGGCTAAAGACCTTTAGTATTATTTACCTCGATCCGACTTCCTTGATGTTTGACCCTCAAAATAGTCTCTGTGAAAGTAATCTAAGTGCTGAGAGAAGATGGAAAATAACATTGTTGAAGTTTTATTTTCCGGCAAGCTTTCTTGAACCTTGAAAAACAATGAAGAAGATGCTGAATTCATATAATATTTATAATATTTTTATGTATTACTATTTCCGAGACAAATAAAAGAATTAAATTGATGTGTACTTACATATAGTACTTCTGTTATACGACTAGATTATTATATTTTACTTATTTATATATCATTTTTTATGTATAAGTTATTGTTTTCTATTAAAAAATTATAATTTATTTTTTTATAATAAATTGGTTGTGGCTCAATGGTAGAGCACTCACTTTACTAGTGAGAGGTAAGGGGTTCAAACCTCACTACCACCAATTTATATGGGAGATATGAGGGATGACCCTGGCTTGCCAGGGTTCGAGTCCTGATCTCACCCGGTTTTACCGGCTCATAGCTGTCGTGCCGTTTGGCGGGCGTGGGGGTCGGGTTTATCCGGTGAATCCCTCAATAGGTGGACCGCTAGGGGCTCCGTCCGTCCGGACTAGTGGCCGGCTCGGGCTACCTTTAGCCATTGGGGGCCGCGTACGGAGTACCCGGCGTTACTTAGTTGGCTGTTCAAAAAAAATATATAATTTTTAAAATCCTATAGGTAAAGGCATTTGTCATTACATAAAAATGTTTCTTTAAATTTATATTACAAAAAAGAAAAACTCAAACTGATATGTTTTTTTAAATTTTGAAAGTGAAATAATAAAAAATGGTGTTAAGATATGAAGACTTGGAAGAGTTCTAGATTCACATTATTAAAGGTAAATTTTGGACCCTTCAGTTTTAATCTTCTGGTTCTGCCACTGGTCAAGACCGAGTAAAAACCTGATTTAGTTTTGAGTGGATATAACCACGTGAATCGAGAGCAATCATAAACAAAGGCTGCATTGAAACGATAACCTTCCACATATAAAACAAGAGCTTGTTGAAACACCCCGGCTTAAAGCGGAATACGCCGGAGCGGTACGTAAAGATCACTGATAAGCTTGTAACACTATTAAAATGATAACATCATTTACTAACTTGGATCATACAAATGACTCTAACAAGGCATTTCCACCAAAGTTACCACTTAAATTCTTAATTAATCACCATAATTTAATTCAAGCATATGAGCACCTTTACAAATTTCACAAGTCTCACTAAGAGCCTTATATTCATCTAACCAGGTCAACTCCTTACTAATTCTTTGCATATATACTCGAAACCTAATTAACCCATGCCAAAGAGTTTAATCATTTCTAACAACACATAACCATCAAATGAAATATGATAAACACAAAAGTAGGGCCAAAAAGGACGGTGTGTGGCAGGGGGTGGGGGTGCAAAAGCATACACAATGACTCTGGTGTAATATAAAGAGTGTTGGTCTATAGAAACAAAGTTTCAGATTCATTTTATAGGGTAACATTATAAAAGAATTGTATGAGTTCATATATTAAAGGTACAATTTTTTTACTTGCTCCGGACCCAAAGTTTTATGGAAATTTCAAATGATCGTTTTATCGTTCTCAAAAATTCACAGGGGTCGGTCGAGATTTTAACACATGTATGCTACTAAAAAAAAGTTTCACAGAGGTCGGCCGACCCCCTACTCAAAGAATAGGTCCGCCATTAGTCTATAACCTTCTTTTGCATAACTTATCATACAAAAACAATGAATTCAAATTAGTAGGTCTGAGTGAGGTTCATTAGGGAACCATTGACCATACAAACTCTAACTGAACTCATTCTAGTGGTGTTGGAACTGGCTCGTCGAGACTTAAATTAATTTTTGGAGTTTAGATTTTTAGGTCTAATTTTCTGGTCTTTAGATGGTTGAGATTAAGTCTATGGAGTGGTATTTTAGGCAAAACCCTGACTCCTCAACCCCTTTGTATTTAAAACCTTCATCATTATAATCAATAAAATTATGGACGATTCATTTTATGCTAGGGTCTTAAAACAACAAAAATGTTCATTTTTTTACGGAATATAAACTAGTCATTTATGTTTAAACGTTTTTCCAATAGACATCCTTTAGCAAAAGAAATAGCCGAAAGCATACTTCATATTTCAAAACCCTTTCACGTTACACCGTTTGGTACTAACACAGTTAATTTATTCTTTAAATCTGGTCACTTGAGGGTAGTTTTGTAATTTCACATATTTATTTAATAATTAAAATTAAAAGAAATAATATTCTATAAATTTAAAAAATATACTCTCTCTCTCTCTCCCACACATTTCCCTCATATCATAATTAGTAAACCCTCACATAAAAATTGGTGAAAGAAAAAATGGAGTTTGATGAACACGAAGAGCAAGAAGAGGTCGGAATTCAACTTATGCCGAGAAATTTTGGGAACTCTGACAGAGATAGGACAACTGGTGGCAAAGGATATCAATAAAGGAATGTTAACCTCCAACCGCCTTCATCTCCATTTGTAACACTAATCACCGTCGCCGCCATTTACAACCATTAGATCAGACCACCCACCTCAACCCATCCTTAAACAAGACCAGTGCAGAGTACCCAGATCTTCACAAACACGATGATCCTATTCGGGTCTGATTTCAGATCTTTCATGCCCTAGTTCTTCACGTAAGCTTCGATTTGTTCTGATTTAGGTGTAATTTGTCTTTAATTATGGTCTGAATTGATTTCTCGCACTAAGATAACTTCTTACATGAACATATATACATATATATATATATGATTGATTTCTTTTGAGAACCACTTTGAGTTTTAAGAACTCGAAATAACTCAACGTAACAAAAATTTTTTCGAATTTTTTTACACATGTGTAATACGTAAGTGTAAGTGATGTACAAAAAATTACAATATTTTTTTACACACCGAATCGACTTTTTACACATGTGTAACTAACGTTTAAAATTATGTAATTAAGAAAAATACTTATTCTCTCCTGCTTTATTTTTTAATTAAATTTAATCTCAGCCACATATTTCATATCATTTAATTAAATGTGTGGTTCAAAATTGAGTTCTTAAATGTTCTTAAAACTCACCATGGTTCTCGAAATAACCCTCCCATATATATATATGATTGATTTCTTTTGGGAACCGCTTTGAGTTTTAAAAACTCGAAAGAACTCAACGTAACAACTTTTGTTTTTTGAATTTTTTTTACAGATGTGTAATACGTAAGTGTAAGTAATGTACAAAAATTTACCGTAATTTTTTACACACCGAATCGACTTTTTACACATGTGTAACTAAAGTTTAAACTTGTGTAATCAACATAAATCTTTATTCTCTCTCCTGATTCTTTTTTTATTCAAATTTAATCTCAGCCACATATTCCAACTCATTTAATTAAATGTGTGGTCTAAAATTGAGTTCTTAAAGTTCGTACAACTCATTAAGGTTCTCAAAATAACCCTCCCATATATATATATATATATATATATATATATATATATATATATAAGAGTTGATTTCTTTTGAGAACCAATTTGAGTTTTAAGAACTCGAAAGACCTCAACGTAAGGATTTTTTTTTATTTTTTTGTTTACATATATGTAATATGTAATACATAGGTTGCATGTACGTAAAAAATTACAATATTTTTTTACATACCGAATCGACTTTTTAAATATGTGTAACTAACATTTACACTAGTGTAATCATCACACATCTTTATTTTCTCTCTTAATTCATTTTTTAATCAGATTTAATCTCAACCACATATTTTATACCTATTTAAATTTTGTGTTGTCCATATTGAGTTCTTAAAGTTCTTACAACTCATCAAGTTCTCAAAATATCCCTCCTATATATATATATATAAATAAATATATAATATAATATAAACGAAAAATTTAAAATCTCTCTGGTCGCTCACTACATTCTCTCAAGCCAATAAATTGCATTATTTGTAAATGGAGGTTTCTCATGCATTCGACCTGAATTAACGGGTATGGGTCTCACCATACCCAGATATTCCTTAAAGGGGTTATAACATCTCATTAAATTAAAGATTAATCTCACCAAATATTTGATATGAAAATCTTATAAAATAATGATATACTAAAAATTAAAATCTAATTTCTTTAAAAAATATATATATATTAATTATAATTAAATAAAATATAGTAAAAAATTAAGCAGGTCATGGGTCTCACAATACCCAAATAACTTTTAAGCCGGGTTATAACATCAAATTTATTTGTGAAACCATTTTATCATCAAATACTAAGTACATTACTAAATTCTGTACGATAAATAAAATTAAAATCCTAAAAATATATAAATATTATAAACGAATAATGTAAAACAACCCCCGTTATACGAGGGATAAAAACTAGTGTATATATAGAGAGAGAGAGGATGGTTCATGCGAGAAGTCAATCTGGACCACTCATTTAATTTTTAATCTTACATCATTAAGGGTATTAAAGTAATATAAATGTATTCTCTCTCCAATTAATATATATATATATATATATATATATATATATATATATATATTTAATTTTTTTCATACACGTCTTAATTCTTTTTCGTGCACGGTTTCAATTGTTCATACGCATGTTTTTCGTTCTACACATTTTCAAATGTTTCTTACGCATGTTCAATTTCTTCCTACACATCTTTAATTTTCTCACACACATTGTAGTTTTTTTCTCTGCACATCTTTAATTTTCTCATACACAACATATTTTTTCCTACACATCTACGATTTCGCCGTACGCTTATTTTTTTTGTCTTACACATCTTCAATCTTTTCCTACGCACATTTAATTTTTTTCTGCACACCTTCAAATTTTTTCTACACATCTTTGATTTTCCTATACACGTCTTAATTTTTTTTCCTACACATCTTTTATTTTCTCATACACATCTTATTTTTTTTCCTAGACATTAAAATTTCTTCGTACACATTTTTTCCGTCTTACACATCTTCAACTTTTTTTTATATTTCTTTTTCAAAAGAGCAATAGTTGATGAAGATACTAGTTTGCTTAAATGTTATGAATTAAAAACTTTTTATTGATGAAAAAAGGAACAAAATTAAATCTTACTGTAATATCCGAAAATTTATTAGATAATAATTAATAGATAATAACGTATTATATAAATTTTCGTGAAAATTTATGACACATTAAAAGTCGACAAGAAATATGTAACCGATCGTTACAAATAAAAGAATGCTAACAAATAATGGAACCTTGGATTTAAAGTTCTCATAGCAAAAATCTTAAAGAGTTAAACCTTTTGTATGTAATAAATTAAATAAATATCAAAGTTTTTAAATATTATAAAATATGAACATCTAAATATATATATATATATGAAAATGAATAATAATAATAATAATAATAATAATAATACATTGTGTAAAAGTGTCGGTGAAAATAAAGAGAGAAAGCAAAACTTATAATAATAATAATAATTAATATTATTATTGATTGATTGAACAAGACATTATCTATACTTTGACATTTTCATCACTTCCTTTACTAAACTTTCAGAGATTTTTTTATGATAAATATGTCAAAGAGTGTGCATGCATCCATTCCTCTATGACACATCAAATATCTTGTACATCTCTTATGCAAAAGAATGATAACATATAATATGATCATCCACACCTTTAGTAATGATATCTGTCTTCAAAGATATTTTCTTTTGGCTATATAAACCCGCAACGCATATAAAAAGGGACACAACCTCACCTCACTAATCGGAAAACCTTCACCCAAGCCGTCTCCGGCAAGCAAATACATCCCGGAAAATCACCTCTGGAAAACATCTGCCAAAAGTTCTGAAAGCCACGGTTCCGCTTTAACCGTGACACACCTTTCCATATTCTGCGTCAACCTATAGCACATAAGCTAAACCTTTGACTCCGCGCCTTCCTTGTTACTAAATATAAACTACTACTCGTTTATATCATCGGATAACTTTGGAATACAACTTAAAACAATTTTCCGGCTAAATAATATTATGAACGAAGAAGCTAGATGAACTGTTTACTTATCTTTAAATACTATTAAATCAATACAATGTGGACACATGGCCTTCAACTAGGTTGTCCACATGTGCATCCAGTCATCAAATTACCATTTTCAGAAGTTCTAATATTGTGCCATGTGTCATGTTGACCAAACACAAAAAAACCTATTTAAAGCTTAATATTTTCCAGCAAAATCATTTTAATCTCTCTCTTTCTCTCTCTCATTACTAACTCCACCATCCACCATCTTCTATATTCCGGTAATGTAGATCGGGATTAATCGTTTTCCGGTAAGGTTATATATTATACTCTAATAGCCAACAATGTTATTTGATTTTCCGGCAAGGTAATATCTTTTTCCGGTAGGTTTTCTGATATGGTTTTATATTTATTTTAATTGTTATATGATTTTGTAATAATCTCTTTAGGTTGTATATCAAAATCCAAGATTGAATTGATATTTTGAAGTTATTACGGTTTTCCGGTAAGATTTTTGTTTTCCATTTTTGTTTGTATTTAAACTCTATCTCTCTCTCCCTATCTCTCTCGGCTTACTAACTCCATCATCCACCATCTTCTATATTCCGGAAATGCAGATCGAGATTAATCGTTTTCTGGTAAGGTTATATATTATACTCTAATGGCCAACAATGTTATATGATTTTCCGGCAAGGTCATATATTTTTCTGGCAACATCATATTTTCTTCCGGTTATTATAGATCTAACATTTTTATCTTTGTTTTCATTGTTAACTGATTTTTTTAAAATCAGTTTAGGTTCTAAATCAAAAACGGCGATGAAGCTAATATTTCTACGTTTTTACGTTTTTCCGGTACGTTTCGAACCACGATCTGATTCAGTTGAAACCGTGAACACCAATTTGGAGTAAGAATTGGAAGGTTATGGCATTTCTATAAATTCAATTAATTGGCCCTGTAATTACGGTTTTCAAAAATATAATTGATTTACGCCATAATTACGAATTCTGGAAGAAAAAAGAATGCTAAAATTATATTTGTTAATTCTACCATTTATTTATGGTTAAAAATTTATTTAAATAAACAGAACAATTGATTTTGCATTAATTGAGTTTATTATTAATTAGGAACATTAATTGATTAACGCCATAATTGCATTAATTATATTTGTTTTTTTCTTTCATTTTTTTTTATTTCTAAAACGATTACAATTTCGAATATTAAATTCCAAATTTAAGTTAAAGTTGAAATTTGTAAATGGTTGGTCAATATTCCATAACGTCTAAACTTACCATCATTACAATTTATTATTTTTTTAAAAATATTTGATTAAAAAAAGTTTAAATTTCCAAATTTAAATTTAAGTTGATTTTTTTATTTAAATGTTGGTCAAACGTTTAAGTTGGTCAAACATTTTTAAATTGTATGGTCAAACATTAAAGTTGATTTTAACTTTAAGTTGAACTTTTTAAATTGGTGATTAAACAAACATTCATAATTTCTAAAATTACCATCACTAAAATTTATTATTTCTAAAACGATGCAATTTAAATTTTTTAAATTTTCAAATTTAAAGTTGAATTTTATGAATTATTGGGTAAATTTTTCATAACATGTAACATTACCACGATTAAAATTTATTATTTGTAAAACGAATATTAATATTTAATTTTCTTATTTCAGATTATGATCCCAAGTTTATGTAGCTAATTTCATGGGTTGAAGATTTGTTGATAAGATATCTTATTTTTTTGTTTAATATTGATGTATATTTTTGTTAATATTCATGTATTTATGTATTTTTCACAATTCATGTAATTTATTTAATTTTTATATAATCAATCATATATAGTTGTTGGTTTTGTCTATTTAATATATTTCAATCAGAACTGATGTATTAAAGAAAATTTTATTTTTGTATAAATTCAATTAATTGGCCCTGTAATTACGGTTTCCAAAAATCCAATTGATTGACGCCAAAATTACGAATTCTGAAAGAAAAAGGAAAAGCTAAAATTATATTTGTTAATTCTACCATTTATTTATGGTTAAATATTTATTTAATTAAATAGAACAATTGATTTTGCATTAATTGAGTTTATTATTAATTAGGAACATTAATTGATTGACACCATAATTGCATTAATTATATTTGTTTTTTTCTTTCACTTTTTTTATTTCTAAAACGATTACAATTTTGAATTTTAAATTCCAAATTTAAGTTAAAGTTGAAATTTTTAAATGGTTGGTCAATATTTCATAACGTCTAAACTTACCATCATTCCAATTTATTATTTTCTAAAACTATTTGATTAAAAAAGTTTAAATTTCCAAATTTAAATTTAAGTTGATTTTTTTAGTTAATTGCTGGTCAAACGTTTAAGTTGGTCAAACATTTTTAAATTGTATGGTCAAACATTAAAGTTGATTTTAACTTTAAGTTGAACTTTTTAAATGGGTGATTAAAGGAACATTAATATTTAAAAATGACAACTTTTCATAAAATATTAATGTCACTACTGATTTCAAAAATTAAATTAATCACATATTAATTTGTTATAGTTAATATTTGTAGTAGATTCAATTGATTATGATATTCCACACCCGAAACATAAGTTTCTTTTTATATTCACCGTTGTAAATTTGGTTATGTATGTTCAATATTTTTTTTTTTGAATTTGTGTTCACAAAATATTAATGTCACTAAATTTCTCAATAATATATAATAAACACGTATTATATTTTTATCCATTTTAACTAAGAAGTTTTTTAAACATAATATAAATATTCTAATTATAACATCCAAATAATTTGATAGTCTAAGTCTTCATAATGTTTTCAAAGAATATTAAAAATATTTGATAATTTAGTGACAAAATGTTTATATTTTGTTTTCATTGATTTTCCCTCATATTTTTCCACGTTTACTAATTTTCAAAGTCAACATAAAAAATTTTAGTCTTTTCAAAGTTATTTGAAAATTCATTTATTGTAAAATGTTTTCAAGTTTTTGTATTTTAACAAAATATTAATGTCAGTGATCATTTAAAAGTTTGTTGCAAGATTGGTTAAAAAATTTCGTAATTTTTTAAAGTCCAAATTAAAAACTATGAAAGTGATTATGATGGTGCAAACTATGAAAGTGATTATGATGGTTATCCGGAAAGTTTGTTGTCCGATGACGAAGGAGAAGGTAATATATTAATGCTTTAGATATTCTTCATAGATTTAATAAAAGAAGTATATTGTCAACATATTTTTAGACCAACTAATAGGTATATTTAAGAACTTTAGATTTGTAGGTTGTACATAGCAAATTTTTAATGCTTAGATGTTAGTAATTGTTAAACATGTTGTTATGTTAAGTTTAATTTAATTGAATATTATGTTGTTTTTATAACTTTTCAGGTTGTTAGGAAGTGGAAGTTTATGTTTGTATAACTTTTGAAGACTTTCATGATGTTTTGATATCAAAGAAGATGTTTAGTGTTTTTGTTAATGTCTTTTGGTTGTTTTGTTTCAATTCACTTATTGTAACTTTGAAGTTTGAATCTTAAGACAATGTAATTTTATAAATATTTTGGTAACAAAATATAAAGATGTAGTATGTTAGCTTAAATCTATGTATAAGTTGATTTTTTGTATTGACATGTTGACACGCGGGTCTATACCAATCTATGTATAATTATTGATACCTTTTTAATGTTAATATAAACCAAAAATTTCTGGATATAAACTTATATGTTTAAAGTTCGTTTTATAAGATACGAATTTTATATTTACTTTTAAACTTAAAGTATTTAAGATATTTATAATATTATCTAATTAAATATTATCAAGTATAGGCTAACTATACATTATAATTACCATATAGTAGATATAATAATTAACTGCATTGGAACAATACAACCGTCCCTTCATTAATCTATATTTATATTTTCAATTTTAATCCTCTTTTTCTTCTTCATCTTCTTCTTCTTCTTTAACAATCCTAACTTTTTGAACATAACTAAATTCCGATAATGACTGCGATTATGAACTGGAGATTTTGTAAATTGTTTCGTAAGTATCAATTCGTGTTTAGCAATTTAGTCACAATAGAAAAAGATGATATTGAATCCATCATGATGTTCAATAATCAGTTAAAACATCAAATTCATCAGATTGGTCTTAGGAAGATTTCTCCATCTCAACAAGAAACCAATCTAATAAATGTTTTACATGATTTTCTTCATGATCTTCAGCAAGAGGTTTTACCTTATGAACATGTAAGTGAGTGGTTTTTTTACCCTTATCAAAACAAGGTTGTTATCTGGTTTGAGAATGGAGAGTATAAGAATTTTAAGCCTAAACAATTATTGTCATGTGATGATTTGGTTATGTTGAGAGAGCTTGACCTTTTGAAGTTATCGAATACAAGAAAAGAACTTGCGCATCTTGAGTTGGAAGCGGAAGTTAGTTTGAAGGTGAAATGGTTAGAAGAATGTGCTAACTATGAGAGTGATTATGAAGATTTTCCAGACAATTTGGATTCTGATGATGAAGTTTAAGGTAAAATATAAATTCTTTAGATATTGTTCTTAGATTTAATACAATTAGTAGATGTTCAAGACCTATTTACAGTTTCTAATAACTCTAATTTGAAAGTTAAGATTTATTTGTTCAATATAACAATTTAGTAATGTTTATATGTTACTAATTATTATACATGTTGTTTTGTTTGGTTTACATTTTACATAATCGGCTATTGTGTTATAACATTTTTCAGGTGTGCTAGCAAATGTGGTTTTCTTTTCGTTGAAATTTTGAAGATGTTTATGATGGTTTACTAGCAAATGATATTATTAGTTGTTTTGTTGATATCTTTTGGAAGTTTTATTTTTGTTTTGTTGATATAATTTGGAAGTTATAATGACAATATAAGTGTATTAATTTTTTGTTTGTATGGCCATGTATTTAGTCCCAATGTAAATCTATCAAGTATTTGAAGTAACAAGTAATATGTTAGTTTAAATTGATGTTAAAGTTGAATATGTTTAGTGACATGTTATTCCACCCGCGTGTCACGCGGGTCTATACCCTAGTTATTTCTACTATTTCTATTTAAGACACTACTAGTAATACACCACAATTTATTTATGCTCCTTGTTTCACCTTAGATATTTACGTTTAAAAGGTTATTATGAATCTTAAAGTCTATGTGCTAATAAGTAACTAAAAAAGAAAGTAATAAGATTAACCATGTATAATTACATCACGTTAGAGCCATGTTTTTCAATGATAATTTTCTAAACGGTTTCATGCAAGAAAAGAGTTTATAATTTTATAAATTTAACTTCGTAAATAAAACTAATGAATTAAACTGTTAGTAGTTCTCATGCAACAATATTATACATTTTTAAACTCTATAGCCGGAGAATTTAACAAACAAACCAAAATGCCAATACCTAAATCTAACGTGTATACCTTAAAATACGATAAAATTGTAGGAGTTCGATGATCATGTAGAAGTGACATGTTATCTTGGTATTTTGAGTCATCGCTTAAGGTACGGATCTTTACCCTCTCCTTTGTTATCTGGTTCGATTGTGATAACCCCTATGACTAAGACCTGGAACTCTTAACGTCTTTGGTTTTCCGTTCGTTTCATGTTTCTTACAATTATTTTATTTCATTGCAACAAGACATTTGAAACTTGTATGTTCCAGGAAAGTAATATGAAATTCGAACATCATGGGGAACGGAACTTTGGTAACGTATCTGGCTGTGGTGGATACGCTGCGGTACATCCTATATATAAACACCTGGCTATGTTATCAAGGTGTCGTAAACAAGATGTACGGGCTTCATGTTACGTTCAGTTTTTCCGATATGTTATACTTTGGTCAATAATAATGTTAATTGTCTGTTACGTATTAACAAAAACAAGCATGCGGTAGTTTTAAATTATTTTGCTCATTACCGCATGTTCCGATACCGAATTTTAAAATTCTTCAAAAATGTATATTTTTTTATGCTCTGTTACCCTGAGTTCTAGCTTCTCGTGAAGTGTCCCACGAGCATGTTGTTGTGGCATAAACAACATGTGCTCCTTCCGTGACGGAGAGATCAGTTCACGGCGTTTTTTAAGAGCAGGTGTGGCCCATAGCTATTAGGAGGCATATGGATCGATCCTAGATTTGCTACGGTTTCTGCAACGGGATATGGTTGTGGGTATGCCAACCCACGCCATTTCGTGTGATTGACTGTGTGTTATCACGTATTATAAGTTATGTTTCTGTCGGGCTCATGGGTACATCCGTAAGTTATAAACTATTTGTTACTGTTTAAACTGTATATGATGAGTTATTTGTTACTGTTGTGAATTATATGTTACTGTTCTGGATGATCTGTTAATATTCTGACTCACATGTTATTGTTGACTTGTTCGAAAGTGTTTTGACTTACTATTTACACGAAATGTTTTTCTTAATTGTTTACCGTTATCGAAGCTGATTTGCTATTACCAAGGTGTTTTACTACCGCCACCGTAAACTGTTTTTAAACATACCCTCTTTACTGAAAACGTTTTTTTTACTCGAGCTGATTATTCCGCACTGGGCATTTGGCTCATTCCGTAAAACTTTTTCCCCACAGGTTCACATGTTACTTTGGGCGGGTTGATGAGAGAAAGAAACTCTAAGATGCTTATGAAGATTGCTATTTAGTGGAATTATGTCTTCTGTCTCTGTATACCTTTGTACATTGTGACACGTCAGCTCATTCCGGGTTGGGGTGTTACACTTACACTAATATATAATGAAAGAAATAAATTTTAACTTATAAATCATAAATCCTGAATATTAATGCTTTGGGCTTTTATTTAAGGACAGATGAGATAATTTAATTGATGAATTATTTTATTTTACCTAAGCTACTCTTTTCATATTTATATTAATAAGGCAAAAAGAATAATGACAAAAGGAGGAACAAATGTGTGGTTGTGATTCTTTGAGACTAAAATGGTGGCAGATAACATGTGGCCGAAAGTTGTTTATTGATGAATAGTAAAATTAGTGAGTATATATGAAGAGGTTTTTAATATATCTATAATATATTAAAATGTATATATAAGAATGACACAAATCTAATTTCATTAGATCTCTTAAAATTAAGAGTTATACATGTATAAAAGCACAATGTACAACGAATGACAAAGCTGGGGGATTCAAATTTTGAAACCCACCTCGATATTCCCATGTATTCTGTAACCCATTAATCTTCCCGCTCCTCATTCTCATGCGACAATGATCTCTCTCTCTCTCTCTCTCTCTCATTAATACCATCAAACCACCGCTCACAACTATCATGACCACCGCCTCTATCATCGTCGACGAAGGTGGTTTTTACTACCGACTGTTTTCTTTCTCTCATACCTGTTTTGCTTAAAAAAAACCCTAAGAGTTTTGTTTTTGCAGGAAACAATGGGGTAAATCGTTTATGTTTCTTAGGCATCCAGCCCAAGGATGACAACCCGTGCTTCTTATCCGTCGATCTCATCAGCGTTTCATTTGCCTGTAACTACTCAGGTCCTGGTATTGCTTTGTGGTGTACACATTGTTTTTAATTAGGGCTTTGGTGACAGAGAATGATGGCACAGTGGAGTCTTATCCAGCGAAGAAGCTACATAAATTACTTGATTTTCCTCAAGGCCCTGCTTGTTAATTCTCTAAGTGCTTTACGACTGGTACCTGTTAAATCAATTTCTTCCAATTTGGATTACTTTATATGATACATTTTTTCTAGGTTTAGGGTTGAATTCATGTCAGATGATAAAAGGTTTTAAGGTAAATCGTTGTATTTGTTATTTGTTACCGGAGAAAATTTGAGTACATGAGTGAAAGACATATTTCGATGCAATTTGCTTGAGTTTCAATGCTAATTTTGACTTTCACAGTCAAACACATAAATTTTAAATTCAATAGTCATACAAATTCTAGATAACATTGAAACAAAGTGGTACTTCGTTGGACAATTTAAGTATGTTTCTAAACATGATGTGTGGCTATCAAATTTGGTCACCAATTCTGTATATAATTTGGAAAGAACATTAATTGTTCCATTTTTGTATTAGTGTTTGTTTTGTTGTTATAAGAAAGCAGTTAGTAGTGCACAAGGAGCACCGGCTAGGGTTCCATATCCAAATGTTGCACATAGTCAAACATAAGTTTTACAACATTCTAAGTACCAGTGTATGGGTCATAATTAGTGTTTTATATGATCTGTTGGGTTTATTTAGCGGGCCCGAATAGGTAGAAATAAATAGCTCAGAACGGGCGGCTAATAAAAGATGACATATGTTGCACTGCCATGAGCTGCTTTTATATGTCTCATGGAAGTTAAAACTTGTTCGCTTTGGAAAAGTATGGGTTGATTTCATGTCAATGTTGCTACTACTTTGTGTTGTATACATTTGATTTCAACTTTTTTTTTTGTCATAGTTGATTTTTTAGTGAGCTGAAATTTGGCTTTTGCTGGAACCAACAGTTTTGTTCAGATTAGTGGTGAGCTGAAATACACGGTTATTTGGTTCGTGTTAGTAAGCCTAAGGGTATTTTGGGTATGACTGAAAGTATGTCGATTGGTATGGATGTGGTTTGTAAGGCCTCGTTACCTGTGTCATACATTGGACGTTGGATTTACTCATAAACATAGTTCTAATCATCAAAATTATTAAAAACATTCGCGGAATATTAAACTTTCATAAAAACATTACATATCAAACCATAACTTGTCTTAATAACACATTGTCTTTCAAATTTAAACATAAGTTAATAAACGTCTTGAGTCTTCGGATGCCAGTCTCTTATTCGATTGCCACGTGTTCCCCTCAAGTGAGCTGCTTCATTCTACTCACCTGCGTGCATACTAAAAGTCAGCTACGCTGAGTGAATTCTGGTTAATCATACAACGTACCATACATTCATTACTTCATACTTTTGTACATACTTTATATCCTCTTACTTCATACATAGTATATATTCTTACCTTCATACTTTATTCTAAATCCTACTTTACATTATTCTATTCTGCCTCGCATATTATTAGGGTCCGGTCCCTTTTTCTGCCTTGAGTATTAATAGGGCTCAGTCCCTTTTTTGCCTCGAGATTATAAAGGGCTCGGTCCCTTTTCTGCCTTGAGTATTATTAGGGCTCAGTCCCTTTTCGGCCTCGAGATTATAAAGAGCTCGGTCCCTTTTCTGCCTTGAGTATTATTAGGGCTCAGTCCCTTTTCTATAGTACCTGGCTACTTCTTACATTCATTCATGACATGCGTACATACCATTCATACATTATACATAGCATTATATCCATAATCATAACTTGATAATACGTGCAATATCCGAAGATTGTTCACGTACCGACAAGCAGTCAACCATACCTTTCACATAATTCACATAAGGCATACACTTATCACTAGAGATGGTCAAAAAAACCGTTTGCCGGTTTAAACCGGAAACCGGTTTTTACGAAAACCGGTTTTTTAAAAACCGGTTTGACCGGTTTACAAACCGCCGGTTCGTATTTCGGTTACAAGTTTTAGAGCCAAAACCGGTTAATGGAAAAACCGGTTTTTTTTAAAACCGGTTATTATGAAAAAAACCGGTTATTAACCGGTTATTTTAAAAAAAAAACCAGTTAACCGGTTATTAACCGGTTCTAACCGGTTTCTAAACCGGTCCTAACCGGTTAGACCGGTTAGGGTTTTGACATACAAAAACCGGTTATTAACCGGTCCGGTTATTAACCGAACCGGTTTTTTTAAAAAAACCGATTTGTGCACCTCTACTTATCACTTAGGATAAGTGTATTAACATATCACATCGAGTATGCACACAACCCCGAAAACATAACAAAGAATGGGGCTAGATACTCACCTAAATGCGGTTACGTTCACTGTTTATGGTTATTCCCCTCTTGAGCTGTGAACGACTAACTGTATAACAATTACACGTATCAATTAACTATCACTAACCATATCGTCTTTCTAGTTTAATTATTACCCTCAACGAACGGGGGTCCAGGGGCGCTCAAGGTTCTAGGGGCGGCAACCCCTAGCGGGGTCCAAGGGGCAGAGCCCCTGGCTAGGGTTAAGCTGTCAGGTCAGCTTGGAAAAATTTTAACACATTTTCCATTAGGATTCTAATGTATTTTCTAATTCGCTAAATTATAAAGTTCGAGGGTTTCTTCGTAATTAAACCATTCTTCTCAAGTCCAGGGACTGTTCTGACATTCTATCAAACTTCTAGTTCGTTAATTGGTTCTTAACGAATTGGATTATCATAACGAACTGGTCCTTTTAACGATTTGGACCCTCTAACGAACTGGTCCTTTGACGAATCAGTCCATATAACGAACCTGTCCATGTAGAGAATTGGACCTCCTAATTCGTTACCTCTTTTAACGAATGGTCAAAGCGAACTGGGAGTTAGTTCGTTATCTTATCCTTAACGAATTTGAACACGAACCAAGTCTAGTTCGTTAGGCTTCCTTTAACGAATCATCAGACGAATTACCCCTAGTTCGTTAACTCTCCGTTAACGAATTAGGGTTAGGTTAGAGAATGTCAGAACATTCTTTGACATCTCTCAAACCTCGTACCACTTTCCGGCGCCGCCTTTGCTGGAAAAACGGGATCTCGCCGGAAAAGCGAGACCCTGCTTATTTCTTCACCGTTTTCTCCGTTTTTCGTCCCGTTCGATCCAGATCTGAGCTAGGGTGACCCCTAAGCTCATCTTAGGTTCGGTTTATACCCTATTCCACCCGGATCTCGTGACTTTAACGGTTTAACGATGTCGGCTTGTCGTTTCGTGACTAAATCTAATGGGTTTAAGTTCATAAAACATCATACTATTATTACCTTGGATCGGGATCGGTTTTCCTTCTTGGTTTCGGTTTAGAGAAAGGAAGAACTAGAGAGAAAGCTTAAGTGTGTGTTTTGGTGGTGTATGGAATATGTGTAAATGAATGATTAAATGGGTAATTAAGGCTTATATAATTATGGATTATGGGCTTAAGCCCATGGTCTTTCCTTCTTTCTTTCATAACCCAAGTCCATAACCCATATCCATTTAACCCAACACTAGCCCGACTCATAATAACTCATATTTTCATTTTATTAACCGAAACTAGAAAACGGGATGTTACATGGTTAGTATTATGGCAAGTTTGTGTCTAATGCTATAATGGCAATTTTTAAGACCACAAGTTCCATGCTAATTTATGAGAAAGAAACGTGAAGGAAAATAAATATGAAATCATCAAATTTATTTTATGCTATATTTTCCATTTTCTGAAATGTTGTTCATTTGGCAGAAGGCTTGAAGAATTTATTTTTGGTGAATAGTTTTGGCTTTGTGAAACAAGGTTGTGATATTTTGCACTGCCAAATACTAAAATTATTCATTGAATAAAGGCAAAGTGCAGGTTGGAACCAAGTGTGATAAGGCAAACTAAGTAACTACAACACTCTTTGTGTAAGTAGTATCAATTGAAAGACATTTTGATACTTTAGCACGATCATCATTGACGTTTGATACTTTAAGACTAAGACTATCATCATAGACGTTTGATAAATTTTTTTATATTTTGGTATTACAGTTGACTTATTAGTTGGATCTGGTGATGTTGGCTCCTGGTGGCTTTTGGTAAAGTAGCAAATATCACATATCTCCACATTGACCTTGAAGAAATACAAGCCCCAAACTCAAGCTGCCACTCAAGTAAGTATTTAAATTTTCACTATTTCATAACTTATTTCTCTTCTATAATTTTCACTTCTGAGTTTATAATTTTATTTTTGTTTCTGTTCAGTTGAAACAACAGATAGTAACAACAACAGAAGTATAAACAATTTGAATTAGAGCAGTAGTCATTTACTTATCATAAGTCAAACATTGAGTGAAATAGTTTGGATGCAACTTGTTATTGTTTTAGTTCAATGGCATGTTGGCAAGTTAATGAAATAATAAAAAAAAATGATATAAATTAATAAATAATAAAGCTCGAGTTTGAAAAATAATCATGAGCGGAGATTGTTTTTAATAAGTAAAGCTCGTTATGAGCTAAGCTCGAGATCTTGTAAGTTGAACAAGTCAAGCCCAAGCATGTAAAACTAATCATGAGCCGAGCTAAGCTTGATCTCTTGTAACTTGTAAGTTAAACGAGCTGAAATCGGATCATTAACGTAACTAATTTAAAGTAGAGAACTGCGATAAGGAAGATACAAGATGGATTTTTGGATATTTGTTTGTAACTGATGAATATTTTTTAATAGATTCTTGGGGAGTCCTGTCATGCTGGAAACCTGAATACTAAATTATATTTTCATTGTCTGAAATTACTTAAATGTTGGTGTTGTTATGTTTTTTAAATTGAATGAACTATATGTCGTTTATTTGGTTGGAGCCCATAAGAAGCTTACAAGGCTGCAAAAGCGAACTGAATTGGTTTCAAGTTTAAACTTGGTCACACCGAACCGAATAGGGTTTAACCCGGTCAAACACTCAAACCTGAACCGAACAGGTTTGAACCCGGTTATTTCCCTTCAAAACTGATTTCAACCCTAAACGGTTAGGGAAAAACTAGGTTTGACTATCTTTGAATGAGCTGCACTAGTCTCAAACTGAACCAGTTTGGGCCCAACACCTACCAACTGAAAACCTGAATACTAATGTATATTTTCATTGGCTGAAGTTACTTAAATGTTGGTGCTGCTATGTTTTTTTAAATTGAATGAACTATATGTCATTTATCGGGTTGGAGCCCATAAGAAGCTTATAAGGCTGCAAAAGCGAACTGAACTGGTTTCAAGTTTTAACCTGGTCACACCGAACCGAATATGGTTTAACCCGGTCAAACACTCAAACTTGAACCGAACATGTTTGAACCCGGTTATTTCCCTTCAAAACTGGTTTCAACCCAAACCGGTTGGGGAAAAACTAGGTTTGACTTTCTTTGATCGAGCTGCCCTGATCTCAAACTGAACCAGTTTGGGCCCAACACCTGATTATAAAAACCAAAATGAACCAAATGGGTTTAAGGTCACCCAAAGTTTAGTTACAACATTTAAGGCATACATAATAAATTGGTTATTTAAATATTTAGTTTGTCATCATAATAACATTGTTTTTGTATTCATAGCAATGTAAGAATAATTTTATGTTCACGAAGCAGTGCAGACTACATAGTGATAAAGAAGAAAGAAGCATGGACATAAGCCAGAAGGTGAGCATAGACAAAAGAGGTCATCGCTAAGAGGAATGACGAAAAGGCAATAGCTGCAATAATCAGAAGCCTTCCAAGTTCATAATTGTTACTACAATTGGAGGTTGAAATGGTCAATTAAAGTAGGTATCTACTATTTTTAATCTCTTTTTCAATCACATGGACTCTTGCCTAGATATGCTTTGCTTAGGTTTTTTTAATAAAGTTTTTAGGCTTGTAAATGGACTGAACCGACACGAAATGAGCTTGTTCATGTTGGTTTATTTAACTTAACCTAATAAGGGAACAAAGACAAAATTTAAACGAAAGGATTTTCTTGTTCATATCCGTTCGAACATGTATGCACTGTTAAAATGGTTTTAATTTTAATCGTTTGTTTATGTTTATTTGTTTATAACCCAAACGAATATGAACAGACATACATGAAGAACATAAACGGATGAAAGTAAACAAAAGATAGCTATATATTTGAATTAAAAAAAAACTTGGTCATGTGTACGGAAGCATATCTGGGTTAATACGGGGTTACAAGATTGTGAAAAGTTAACGGTTCACGGTTGTACTTTCGAGTTAATTTGTTCGTTTCTGTTACGGGCTGCAAGGTTTGCAAAAAAAAAATAGTAAATAACTAATTTTCACATGGGTATTTATGGTATTTTCGGTTTATTTTGGTCGGTTCCTTTAACTGAACACATGTCAAAAACACTTTCAGATCGAATTTTGAGCATATGACTGTTGTTCCGTTCTTTTATTTTCTATTTTCTTTAGTTATTTGTATGTGTTTCAGAAACTTCTTTTGTGTAAAATGCTAATCAATAACCAAACCTATAAGCAGATTAAATGATTATTTTAGGTGAGGGGTGTTTGTTATTTGGTTATTTAAGCGGATTAAATTGAAACCGAGAAAAACATATCCCAATTTTTAAAATAAAAAATCGTTTTTTATATTAAAATAGAAAAAAACAATTACAAGATTTTGATGTAAACGCAGATTAAATTGAAACCGAGAAAACATATTAAACTAAAAGCAGTTATGAAGTAATTTTTTCACACTTTTTTGCATTTAAAAAAAAAAAACAATTCGTTTCATACTTTATTTTTATTCTTGAAAGCTTGATGAAGCAAATTTTCAATTTGGTTTATGTTTAAAAGTTTAATGGTTAGAGTATCGTTTCAAAATATGAAACTATTCAAGATTTTGTCTTTTAGCTTTGTTTGACATTTTATTTTACCTGTATTTGAAATGCAGTGTCAAATTTATGGAGGATTCTAACGTTTGGCTTCCAACAAGTTATTGGATATTTTTGAAAGTTGGATTAAACTGCTCATCCGCATCTATTTATGTTATTTGATAATGAATACGTAATTGGATTGTTCGCGTTTGACCTTTTGTTTTGACCCGGGTCAAATTGTATAGTTTCTTATGGATACACAAGGGGTTGAAACACTGTTATGGTAATGCATCAAGTTAATAAATTTCCTTCATTTCATATCAAGCTTATCAAATAGTCCTCTCTTATGTCTCTTGTCATATATAAGATTTTGATAGTATATATTATAAACTTTTTGTAAGATATCACATGGATAAAAAACTAGCGGAAGTGGTATATAACATGTCACGAGAGATTAGTACACTACTTGAAGACAATAATCACGTTGTAACTTGTCGCTCCCGCCGCATCGCACGGGTATTTACTAGTATATATATATATATACTAGACGGATGCTCGCGCGATGCAGCGGGAAATACAAACCTTGATAATTAATCACGTAATAGATTTATGTTCCTTTTGTAATTGTGAAACCATTTATTGGCATAGGTAGATTAATAATTTTTATTTAAACTCAATTTAGTACGAAGTGCAAACGAAACCGGAATCTAACCATTGCTAATGGTTTGGTTTTGTTGAGTTAAATTTTCAACGGTCCGGTTTTAATTTTCGGCGACAAAAGCGTTGCTAACAGCTTGGCTCGCGGTTTAATTTAAAACCAACAAAATCGAACCACAAACACATATACGTAAAATGTTATTTTTAACTGGAAAAAAACTATGACAATATCATACTCAAATTAAAGAGAATTAAATGCTCGTTTTTATGGTGCAGTTTTTTTTTTTTAAAAAATATTAACGTACGAAAAAAAATATGACCGTTTAAAAATCGCGGGGGTATTTGGTTTAAAAATGAAAATATAAATAATAGATATATAAAAGATGAAGGATCAAGGTTGTAACTATTCATCAATTTTACAAAAGTTAATTAAAGTTAAGGGGTACATGTTGTAAATATTTTGAAAAAATATAAAATGCACGTGAGTTTTTATGGAAAGACTATTTTGTCCTTCTTTATACTTGTACCATATGCTTGAAACTTTGTAAATTACTTAACATCACCGTCTTAATTTGCCCTTAATTGCCATATTATATATAATATAAATATAGATAATGTCTTTCAAATTTTATAAATTACAATAAATAAAATAATGTTTCAACAATTGATTAATAATCTAATGGTCGCGATCACCTATCGCACTTCTCACTATAAGAATCACTTCTGAAATAAACGTAATCCTATAGGGTTAATTTAAAATATAAATAGTTTTCTAAGAAGAATAACAATAAATCTAAGCCCTTTAATTTATGATGTAGTGGTTGATATTAGTAGTTTATAAAATATATTTTCTAACTTTAAATTTTATGCCCTACTTACCATTTTTAAGAAACTTTTTATTTTTATTTTAACCATTTTCTACACACACACACATTTGAAATTAAGAACTTTGAGAACAATTTTGAATTATAATAAACACTCATTCAAGAAAAAATTTATAGATAAAAAAAGTAAAAAAACCAAAATGTTTATTTAATTTAAATGAAAAAAATTCCTCGGTTTACCTAATTTATACATGTATGTATAATACTAAAATAAAATATAAAAAATTAATAAAGCCAAAAAAATACGAAAATAAAAAAGTAAAAAAAAACCAAAACGTTTAAAAAAGAATTATTTTTTTTAAATAAAAAAATTGGTTTAGCTATACATAATATACTTAATAATTCTTTAATTTGATACACATATTTATATACATGTTAGTCTTTATATACATATTTATAACTAAGGTTGGTTGTTTTTTTTGAAACCTGAATACTAGATAAATATATTAATTTTTTTTATATTTTTTAATATTTGTTTTGAAAGGTTTTTTAGAGTATTCTCAATGGTTTCTCTATTTTAATCTTTAAAATTTAACTAAAAAACATAATTTTTTTAATTTATACATCATTTTCTAAAACCCTTTTCCAACCTATTCTTCATTACCATCTCTATATTTTTTTCTCTTTATTTCATTTATAGAATTAACTCCTAACTATTTTGTCTTATTATCATTTTCAATATAAATTGATTTATAATATATATTTATAGAAGGGTAGTTGGAAATGTAGTATGTGACAACATTCTAAATTTGAAGGCTTCGTATATCATTTCACTAAAATTTAGAGATGATGTTTGGAGATAGAGAATGGGTTAGAATAATTATTTAGATGTTTATTTTTAAATTTAAAAAATAAGAATGAATATAGAGAAAATGCTTTGGTGATTAAAAATAGTTCTCTAATTCAAAAAGTTTTCTTATCCTCACCGAGACAATGCCCGATTTGACTTGTGACTTGATAAGCCGCCCGGTCTATGTGCAATTTGGCACTGTTATAGTTGACGTAACCGACTCTTACTTTGACTACAACATCAGTCTCATCTTTCACTCATAGATGGCGGAAAAGGGTAGGAACATGTTTTTAAGCTGAAAATAAATCAGTGATAGTTATTATTATTATTATTATTATTATTTGTAGTTTCGCTGAGTGAGTTTCTGACGGTGGCCATTGATGCGGCTAAGAAAGCCGGAGGGTTGGTTAGCTTACAATTGAATCAATCAGGTGTAAATATAATATAATATAATATAATATATGTAGGGGTTGATTGATTTCAGTTTGTGCTTTTTTTAGGTTATTCGGAATGCATTTTACCAGACTAAGCATGTGGAGAATAAAGGATCGGTATCATTTCCATTCTGTGTATAGTCTTTAGAAATTACAGTGTGGACTTTGTTAAATAAAGTATTGGTTAAGCCATCCGTAAAAGTTAGGCTCAATATCCGCTCGCTTTTGACTTATAGGAGCTCGAGTTCTTTGGTTTGAAGCTCCTTTTCTAAAACTCGAGTCCGGCTCATGAGTCAGTTTTTACAAGCGCGAGATCGAGCTTAGTCTCGGCTTGTTTATTAGCTTATATACATTATTATATATATTTTAAGAAAACCGACTGTGCATTGTGTAACTAATACATACAAGTCCAGAATAAATATACACAAGGCTCCGTTAAGGCTCGATGAGCCTAAACGATCTTCTCATGCAAGCTTGGAGCTCGGGCTCAACAACTAAATGAGCTTTATTTAGGCTTGGGCTTGGATAGTGACAAGCTTTCTATCGATCCGATATTCCCACCTTGAGTAGCTCGTGTTCAGCTCGGCTCGTTTGCACCCCTAGTGAATGTGCCGGTTAATTCATGGTCACTTTGTTCTAATATTGTATGTTTTTAGGATTCTTAAATCCTAGCTCATGTAATGATCAATGAAATAGAAGGTTAAAGTTATAACTACTTATACTCATTTATCTTCAATCCCATTGATTTACTGTGCAGGTGGATTTGGTCACAGAAACAGACAAAGCTTGTGAAGATATCATATTCAATCATCTAAAGCAACATTTCCCACGCCACAAGGTTAAATTCAACAATTCATTTACTTGGTCGTTTAATTCAGTGAATGTTTGAGTTTATCCTAACTGCTTGTTCAACCTGTTGTTAATCGTAGTTCGTTGGAGAAGAAACCACTGCTGCTGATGGTGTAAGTGAGCTAACAGATGAACCTACTTGGATTGTTGATCCGGTCGATGGAACAATCAACTTTGTGCATGGGGTACTTTTTAGTTAAAATCACCACATTTCGGTTCTAAATTTAGTCTAAAATCTGGTTAACCTGCCATTTGCAGGTTCTCCTTTGTGTGTGTATCTATAAGTCAACCGTTAAAAAGGTCCCAGTAGTTGGAGTTGTTTACAATCCAATCTTGAATGAGGTGATACTTATTAAACGACAGTAATGCAAATAAATTAAATTAAATAAAAAACATAATTTGTTAAGATAAGAAACGAATTTGTGAGATGATTTGCAGCTTTTCACCGCCACAGATGGAAATGGTGCTTTTCTTAATGGAGATCCTATTAAAGGTAAGTTTAGATCCTAATTCGCATGCATTTGGTTGATAGTATGTTCATGTTCAGATATTCTAATGGTTGCTTGCTTGCTTTATTACCATTACTGTATATTGCATTATCTTCTCAATCTGAATTGGTGACGTGTCTCCTTACCATGGAGGTGACTTTTAACTTGCTTTTAGCATCCCAGTATATGATTATTTTGTATGTCATTAGCAAATGCAAGGTCCATTTGTTAGGGACACATGAAGTCTAAATCATGAAAAGTCGGCTTAGGAATGGGCCAAAGTAGTCGGTATTCTGTTAGTTACTGATTAAATTACAGCTAATTGGTGACAATAATCGGTAGTTGGTCAAAGCTGGACAAAACTGGGTTAAAATTTGTCAAAATCGGTTATATTTGGTCAAAAATTTTGAAGTATTTGAAAATTTATATATAGAATTCTATAAACTTTGTATATGTATATATAGTTGTGAAACATTACATATAAAATATCCAATCCAGTTAATCCCTATCATTGCTTGTCGGTACCCCCACCGCCCGACTAGAGCCTAGCGAGTTCTACAAGGGCCTACAGTGATCTGATCTCGACGTAAAGATTTTCTAAATAATTTGATGGCTTCGTCCCTACTTCTCATACGAGTATCAACATGAGCCGCCTTTTTATCGCGAGGAAATAAGCAATGAAAGGACTTTGTATGGGTGGTGGATATCCATACAAGATGTGGAAAGGTGCTGTCTTGATGCAAGACTAACATCCCACAACAACTAACCTTATCCGCTTATGAGAAAGAACATTTGGGTGTCTTGTTCACCTGTTATTAGTGTCACAACAACTAACCTTCTCCCCGTCTCGATAGTAGTTTGCATCAAGCCTTGGACATAAGGCACATAACATTCAACCATCGGGACACCGGGCCGATTCGTGCATGTACCCTTGCCTTTCGGCTATCAACGCCACCACATGATGCCTGATTAACCTTCCGTCACTTTTAATATTATTTTCACGATATTAGTAAAATAACGTTAAAATTAGTGCAATTTCACTTTTGCCCACTCGAGGGTTCACACATATATACATTATATCGCGCGCCGCAAACAGGGTGTGCGTCACTGCAGCACCTGTGATCATTTAAGTTATTAGAATACGATTTTGTGATAGCCTATAAAAAGGGGAGTGATAGCAATGTTATTGAGGCTTTATCAAGAGTTCAAGGAACAGTCGTTATAGAAAATGATGAACAACCCAGATATCAAGAAATAAGATCATGTTTGTGTCGATCATCATTTGCTTCTTTTTAATAGTACTCCATGTCTCCACCCCAGGTAAATCTTGTGCTACTCTTTTCATCTTGGACCTGCTTAATCAATCTTTGAATTAGTAAATCAACTACCAAAAGATATCTGATGTAATCCAAAAGTATATGACTGAAAGATGATGGTATCATGGTAAAAACAGTTGCTCCTTCAAGTCAACTATTGATAAAACATTTGCTACATTGTTATCACTCACTCCCCTTTTCATAGACTATCTTGTAATTATATTCTAATAAATTTGACATCCATGTATGTTGCAATGATTTAGTGTCCTATCTGTCAAGTACATGTTTTAGACTCTGTGACCTGTCCTAATAATGAAGTGACCTGCAATAGTGTCACTGTTATACAAACACGGTGGCTGAAAGAAGGTTAGTTAAAGGCTTTGTTGTGACCCCAAAAGATCAGATGAATATGTGGTTAGTACCCTGGCAATCCCAGAATTCCCCACAGGTGTTTAAAGCTTCTAGATATAGGCCAATTGACAACTTCGGTTTTTGTTGAGTTTGTACCAAAATTTCCCTTGGTTATAGCATGGCCTAAAGTACATTTTGACTTCTTTTGCAAACAGATGTTACACAAAAATTGTTGACTAATAGCTGAAGTTTCTATTAAGTGGCATTACCAAGGACTTGTAGTGACCCTGCGAGATTTAAATCAGTCTTATATATATAAGCAGAATGCATTCTAATTTGGTGATATCTGGTTTTCAAAGCCAAGTTTGAAAACATTGCTGTTTCTCTCAGCTATTCCAGTAACTCAATCAATGGAATTGGAAACCTGTCTTTAATAATCACATAGTTACGCTTTCTGTACTTGATGCATAGACACCGCCGAGTCCATCTTTTTTCTTTACTAAAACGACACGAGAAGCAAACATGTTGCTTCTGTGCCAGACGATTGTGTCTAGTTAACTTTTGGGTCACGTGTATTACATCCTTTTGTGCTTCAGGGTACTGAAAATGTTTTTGACTGGTAGTGCTTCATTTTGTAAGGAAATTTTATGATCGCACTCCCTTTTTGGTGGTAATGCCTTAGAATGTGAAAAATGTCCTCATAAAATTGCAATAACTCTTCCAGCTTACTATCCTTTACGCCAGAAGTTATTTTTGAACTGATTTCCTTTTTAAGTGACTTGCCTGTTGTCAATGAGAGGGTACAATTTGTAGTTGTCTAGTATCCATGCAACCAATGATCATCATGGTTGGGTAAGAACGAAGTCCTGTTCTCAATTTTAATTTAATTCCTTACTAAATAACCATTTAGAATTAGTTTTTTTCAGTTTAGCTGCTGTAAACACATTTTTGTCTTTTTTTATTTTTTATAAATAGTTTTTGCATTATCTATGATTAAAAATTCTACATTATTAGTTTGTTACAATAATAGTATTTTCTATGTAGAATAATTTAGGATTTTATAAATAAATATTAAAACAAACTGTAGGTGACTTAACTATGCTTTACTGATCTGTTAATCTTGTGATTCCTTCTAGTTGAGGTCTCAGGTTTAATGGTTGCTTTTAACCATCAGAAGCCACCTGCCTAGTTCAAGTCGCGATTTACGTGGTCCCATTAGTATGGGCAACCCAATTATTTTAGGGGTCCTCTTATAAGTTTAATTGCTAAAAGATTTCATTTTCGGTTTGAGAGAGAAATAGTAAGCTTTTTATAAAACAAAAGTGGTATTACATTAGTGAAAAAATTTCTTTTTATGTATAATAGCTAACAGCTTCTTTTTATGTATCGAGGGAGTGATTGTTGTGCTCCGTCTACAAGATTATAGAATGTAGGGTTTTTATTTTGAAAAATGACTGATTTATGTGCAAGTTAAATTCAAGTTATACATACAAATAACTTAATGAAAAATCAGACACAAATGCCAAATGGATTATTTATGCTGGGCGTTGGGTGAGAGAGATATATGTAGAAAAATGAAAAAAAGATAAAAGATAAAAAAAAAAAAGCCTAATGTAAGGATCGAAGCCTTGCATGAAATGTCCGAATTCAGAGTGCGAAGAAAACACCTTAACCACTGGACCACTGCATTGTTCTTTGATTAATGGTGAATTGTATTTTTATTAACATCTACTTCTATACGTAGAAGTACAAAATTTTTAAATAAGGTGCTAAGCCTTAGCTTTACCTAACTTAACTAGTGGGCAGGCTGGCTCTGTCCACTTGTTATCTAGATATCGATGGGGCCCATGAGTTTTTTGGTGACTGGTTCTCATGATTCGCAAAAGAAAATCTATCCATTCAGAATAAATGGGTCAAATATGAACCCTCTACAGTATATTATAACCATTACTATAACGATATATTAACATTGATAAACGCCAAAGTGCAGGATGTACCCAAGCGCGATAAGGCCACATTGGATGCCACTATGAACGGAATCAATAGCCTACTTTACAAGGTAAAATTAGGACATTTCCCTTTTGCTTGACTTTTAAATCAGTTACAAATGGCTTCTGGTCTCATGTTTGCTACATATATAATCAGGTAAGATCGATCAGGATGGGTGGCTCTTGTGCGTTGGGTCTTTGTGGAGTCGCATGTGGACGGATTGATCTGTTTTATCTGGTCGGATTTGGTGGTCCCTGGTATGAAATTCCCTTTTCTGTTTCTGTTTAATAAAAATTATATAGTATTGGTTAAATGGACCAAAGTTGCTGTAATTGTACTGTTGAATTTTGATTCTTAAGGTCCTAGCTAGATCATTTTATAAAATGTGGGGTAACTATGGAAATAGTATAGGTTTATATTATATTTGACCCTCTAATTATACATAAAAAATTACTTGTAATATATTTGGCACTCTGATTTCGGGCCAACTCACCCGTTTTGAGATATCTACCATTTATCCTCTTACTTTGCTATGGTCCTTGCCTCTAGGGACGTTGCAGCAGCGGCTGTGATTATTAAAGAAGCTGGTGGAGTCGTTTTTGATCCGTAAGAATATAATAATGAGAATGTTCAATCTTATGAAAAAAAAGAGGGTGTGTGTGTGGGGGGGGGGGGGGTCATTGAATCGGTTTTCGGCTTATTCAAATCGAGGTTTCTTGAATTTGAACCTTTTGAAAGTGAATTTAAATCATATTAATTTTATATTCGGGCTTATTCGAATCAAACTAACTTATGAGAGAAAAAAATAAAATAAAACGTATATGTTCGGATATTGGGGTCCGTTTAAAAATCATAAACGTGAATCCAGTTCCAAAGCCAAAATCTGAATTTGAGTTGGTTGCAAACCCGATTTGAAAAGTCAAAAACCGAATTTGAAATTCAAATTCGGTTCTTGGAATCCTGTTTGAATACTGAGCACGCATAGTTAAGAACATGTAAATCCTCTCCATTTTACTCTACTGAATATGCCGGTCTTGTTTTTTTGGCAGATCTGGCAATGAGTTTGACATAACCGCTCAACGGATAGCAGCTTCAAAACCGCTGGTAAAAGATGCATTTGTTGAGGCATTGCAACACTCAGCTTAAAACAACTATCACTTAATTGATCTAAAAACAATCAAACCGAGAGGAGTTGTGTGCATTAGAAAATTATATAATTCTCATGATGCATTCTTTTTCATGCTAATAAATAGTTTTCATAAATTGCCGTTACAGTTCAGTTCACGGTTTGGAACTCGAGACCGATTTTGTAAATCAAACCAGTCATGCATTATAATATTTTCCTCACTTTTGGAATACGCAGTTACGTATGTGTATACAATATCCATGAACCATCTTTATCATCTTTGAAATTATACACAAACTAACGATTCTGGAAAACAGAAAAGTGATTCAAACGGTAAAAGCGAACTGTTTTAGCCGGTCAGCCAGTTCATCTGTATCTTTCATGTGAAAGTCAAACGGTCTGTTTACATTAGGTAAGATGCGAGACAAAGCGGGTTGTAGAATTGGCAAAATGGTTGTTTCAGGTTGGATGATGGCCCATAACTAGTAGATAGGTATTGTTTAAAAAATCATGTTCTCTCGATAATAATTAATTTGTTATGAATGATTATTGATATTGTTATCAACACCTAAAATAGATTGAGTTATTTTTCAAGCTTCCTCATCCCTGTATACTCTATTGTATATTATTGTAATACACACATGATTAATAAAATCCCTCCATTTCTCCTTACATCTCTTTGTCATATTTTTTAAGCTATTAGGCTTGTTTCAAAACACGTTATCAGCACAAAGCTGTTGATGAAGTTACGACAATCAAAGTTGCTTTAAGAATTTGTTTCTCACTTTGGATCATCCTTTTCCATAAGCTGGAGATGAAATCACTTCTCCTAGTAGGTATTTAATATACGCTTAAATCATTGGTGGTTAATTTAAAGATTCGTTCTCAGTATTAATGGTGGTTTTATTTTGAGGTAAATAAAATCGCCAAATATGTGGTGGTTAAAGGCATTATGATATTGGTATTTATCAGTGGCGAAGCTTTGGACTAAGACACTATGGTGGTGGTGGGGAACTCAAAATGTATACAAATTTCACAAAGGGGGCTGACTTAAATTTCCGGCCGAAAACGGCTAAATTTACACTACGTGTAGAAAATTTCGGGCGGGAAAACGGTTAAATTTACACTACGCATAAATTTTTTTGGCTAAAAACGGCTAAATTTTACACTACGTGTATAAAATTTCGGGCGAAAACGGATAAATTTACAAACGTATAAAAAGTTTCGGGCGAAAACGGCTAAATTTTACACTACGTATAAAAAATTTCGGCCAAAAATGGCTAAATTTTTACACTACGTATAAAAAATTTCGGGAGAAAACGGCTAAATTTTACACTACGAATAAAAATTTTTGGCCGAAAATGGCTAAATTTTACACTACGTATATAAAATTTCGGTCGAAAACGGCTAAATTTACACTACGGATAAAAAATTTCGAACGAAAACTAGTAAATTTACACTACCGCGTAAAAAAACAGGGGGAGGGGCGGGGCCACCCTGGCCTAAGAGTCCTTCGCCATTGGTATTTATTGTTTGCAATAACTGAAAATTAATATTATTAACAATTTGCATTTTGAAACTTAAGTATAAATCAAACTCGTTGTTTAATACACTTAATACAGACATTATACTCAATTAGTATCAAATTTATTATAGAGTCGGTTTCAATCTCTATGTCTACTATGTGTACGTCTCTTGTAATGGTTATATATACACATGAATAAAATATCTCACTCTCTATTCTCTTTAATTTATAACACGTTATCAACAACTTTGCTTTACCAAATCACAAATAAAAAGCATCCATCTCAATCAAGACGATAGCAAGGGTGGATGGAGGAATATCAAGCTTCTTTGCTTAAGATGCATAACATTATCGTCGTCATCTTCATTACCATTACCTTCGTCCAAACACTAATGTCGCGGTTTTTGGCGTTCCTGCAATCTAAATCGACTTGTTGTCCGCTACAAGGAGACGTCAAGTCACCAACAACTGAAACTGTCGTAGTTTCTAATTCACAACCATCAAATCTATTTAAGATCACATTTATCACTTTAATTTTCTTCACATCTTAAATGCATTTTACATTCATTCGCATAAAGTTTCCATAATCCAATATTTGAAATCTGGAAATTGGTTTTTTCTTTAGGTGCGATGCCAGATGATACTTTTACACCTCTTTAGTTTACTCACCAACACTTCTAATTCAGTTACAGACTTTAACCACTCACGCTAAAACTAGCTATGTGTTTAAATTAACTAGCATGGTGCTCCGCGCAATGCAGCGGGGCGCTATGCGCAACTCAATATTGAACGCATAGTCCGTGTCGGTACATACGTCACCTGATGACAGTGAGCACGTAGCCTAAAATTGGGCGCGTAACTCGTGCAAAGCCAAATGCGTGTAATCGAAGATTGAACACGCGTAACCGGACGGGAATGCACGTTACCGACATTAAAACATGCTTAACCAATATACAATAATTTAAAATAAATCATTTTACAAACCAACCCGTTTTGGCCCCAAACCCGTTCCGACTCGACAACGTTCTGACCTGGCCCATTTCTACTCGAACCTGGACCATAACTATTTTTTTGTATCGACTCATTCCGACGCTATTGTACTTTTACAAATGACCCGAACTCGCCCGACTCGACTTGTTTCCAGGTTCTAAATGATAAGCGCGTAACATGCTAACTTTTTAAAACTAAAAACTATAACAATATTATAACCAAATTAAAGAGAATAAAATGCTCGTTTTTATGACGTAATGTTTTTGAAAAAATATTAACGTGTGAAAAAGTTATGACCGTTAAAAAGTCGTGAGGTAGTTGGTTTTGAATTAGGGGGCATATGTGTAACTATTATTAAACTTTACAAAAAAAAGTAGTGAAGTTGAGGGACCAAAGTTGTAAGTATATTTTGAAAGAATCAAAGTTACTTAATATTTGTGAGTAAATACTTAATTACCCATAATTTTTTAAATTTTGAATTATGGGTATATAAAGCAATGAGTTTGGTTCATCTTAAAATTTAAGAGGTCCCTAACACATGCTTTATATATAGTATAGATTAGAAATGTATTATATTTGGTTAAGCGATTTGTTATAAAATATAAACATTATATGCATACAACTTTTCAACAAGAAATCTATATAAAATTTAGTTTCTCATTTAAATGTTGTTACTATCATCTATAATAAATGTAAACGAAAACATAAAAATCCTACGTGTTGTAATGTGTTCGCTCCCCTTTTTTTTGGAGTCACCAGATTTGCTTGATTTTTAAATGGAGGCTTCTCATACATTTGACTCGAATTCATGGGTATGGGTCTTACCAAACCCAGATATTCCTTAAACGGGTTATAACATCTCATTAAATTAAAAATTATTCTCATCAAATTATTAATGTAAAATCCTATAAAATAGGATATACTAAAAATTAATATCTATTTATTTTAAAAAATATATATATATTATTTAAATTAAAAAACCATTTTATAGTAAAAAAATTAAACGGGTCTTTAGTCTCATTAAACCATAAGTATATTATTAACTTTCATAAATATTATTTATAATTAAAAAACCAATTTTATAGTAAAAAAATAAAACGGGTCTCATCAAAACCATATAGCTTTTAAACTGGGTTATAACATCTCATTTATTTGTGAACAATTTATCATCAAGTCATAAGTACATTATTGACTTTCATACAATAAAAAAAATTATAAATTCAAAAAATAAATAAATGTTAGAATAAACAATATAAAACAACCCCCGTAATACCGGGATAAATTATATATATATTCAATGGAAATCAAAACACCTACATTTGTCAAGGCCAATTTATTAAACTGGCCTTTGAAATTTAGAATAAAATAGAATATTGTCCAAATTAATCTATACATACTATTAAACTAATAGGCTTTAACTCAACTTCCCCTCTTTCTATTGGTTGTTACTTAGACTTTCCATGTATATCTATCACTTGTCTAATTTTCATGTTAATAAAAATAAATCAAAATAAATTAAAATAAGATACAGTCAATTCTTTTTAATGATTCTTTTTAACTTTAATTTCATCTTTAATAATGTTTAATAATTTTATTAAAAATAATTACTAATAATTATAATTATTAATTAATTATGATATTTATTATTTATGTTATTTTTATTATTCTGTATATTATTATATAACTTAACCTAGAAACCCAAATCAATTTACC